>NC_060040.1:10216007-10522383 GCF_905333055.1 Maniola jurtina | reverse complement strand
CGAGAATCGAGATGGCATCGCTTTGTCGGTCGTCGGTTCACTTCGAGACGGAGACGGGCGAACGATAGCGTGCGAAGAATATCAATCGTATCAACTGTTTGTTCCTCGAAGCCATGTGCGTGACTACCTGGGGACCGGTTACGCGGCATAGCCGAGAAATGCATTAACGATAATTTACATTAATATCGCAATTCACTCGACAACAACGCGCTGCGTTTTCGCAGAAGCCATAATCACACTAACAGAATAAGTTTACACAAATGTTGTATCTTGTATGTATATAGACACAAGTGGAACACATTACCGATAGCGAGAAATGAAATGTTTAAAAACGTTGTAATATATTATTTCAATGGAGCGTTTATCGCCGACCGAGGAAATGTTTAAAGACATCAATTAGCCGATGAGTGCACTGCAACAGTTCAAATAGCCACAAGATTAAAATAGGTCACCCGGGAGGGCGATAAATTAGTAAATACAGGCGATGGCGAGCCCAGTGCAGGCCGCTTCACATCCGTGTATACTCGATTGCCAGACTGAACGCAAATAACAAAACATTCCAATGCTCACTACTCACACAAGTTTTCACTATAAATATGGTTATTTATAAGTTGTGAACGCATAAAGCGAGCGAGATTCGTAGTAAAATATTTGCCAACATACCAATAAATTCAACGGGTAGGCAAGGTTTAATCAAAGAATGCCGCACAAATGCGGAATGAAAATCTATTTTCTTTTATATTTACGACGCAGCGATATAACGGCGACTATTTCTGGAGTATGTCCTCGTTTCGGATATAATAATTTCAAATATTTATTATGTAATTGCTACATTTCACTATGTGATGTATCTCTATGACAACATGATCAATCTTAGCAATGATGACTTAACATAGAAAATTATTACCATGTTATTCGGTAATGAATTCAATATATTTTCAGACTGAGTCTATTCAAATTTCATTGTATTATTATAGAGTTAAAACAATGCTTTATGACGCACGAGAGAAATTCTATGTACTTATGTATTTGTTGGCAAATATCTACAATCTACATCCAATGTTTGTAAAGAAAACAATTGAGAAATATGTAACCTACCTACTACCAATTCGAGTTGGTCTTGTACAGCAATACTTCACTGTGTACAGTATTATCGGCAATTGTACAAATAGCGTAGCGGATTGCGTAATCAATCATGAAGTTTATTGGCGATAGTAGACGTCGATGCTGGCAAGGTTAATACAATACAGACGGTGCATACCTATTGAACACCGCCGAGATTGCCAACAATAAAAATATCTTGCATAAATAATATTCGATTAAAATTAAACATTTATTTTGAATGGAGGGCATCGTTCAATGTCAGATGTATAAAACACAACATCCGATTCAGATAAAAAGAAGTACGAGTATGTACTGTATCAAAACCACTTCACTCGATCTGATTTCACGGTCAGATAATCAGTTTCGAAAAAGTTGTAAATACTCAAGCGATGTTTGTTAATAAAGTACTTGAGAAATAAATGTTATCCTTTTAACTACCCATACGATACTAAGCAAGTGATGATGAACACACAAAACATTAAGCGAGTCAAAACATTGGCAAAAATTCTTATACCTACACGATTATATTATATCCACTGGCCGCGTCACGGTTGTCCGTCGGAGTTATAAATTCACTGGATATAAAAGACATGAGGATAAAACGATATGTCGTATAGTGAAAAGTTTACGAGGGGCGTGTGAGCCGCCGTCTACGCACACAGTTGGCGTGGGTTCAATTCCTGTTTGAAGTATTTTGGGAGCACGCACGCCGCGCCCCGGTGCGCGCACTGCCTGTTTACAAATACTAGCGCGCACTCGATTCAATTCCCCAGAATTTGTAAACACAATGCCAAAAGAGATTGGCTCGCTCGATATACGCAATGGTATTTCCAAGTTCCAAGTCATGCCATAACATCAATGTTGAAGCCAAAATAAACCACATTATCTTCCCATCCTCATTTTGGTTTGAAACGGTAAACTTATTTGTTTTTTTCCCTTTTTTCGAATACTTACTAGTAGGGCGATGTAAGTTTTGACCCTGCACCTTTTTGGTATAAAGTAAGATTAAGTGTCCACGAGCAATAAAAATTGCAGTAGTCAGCTCTAGAAAGTCAGTTGCACTTTGTAAAATACTTGCAGCAATTTTCAAGTTTCGTGCAAGTTTTTAGTTTCTTACTTACTTAGTACTTTCACAATTGACATTGCCATGACAATGACATGTTTCATTGCTGGTGGACACTTAGCTTAAGGCCACATGATATCCTGACGCAATATCTGATAGTATTACAATTTACAATGAAAGCACTTTGATTATGGTTTTTAATATTGGTGGGTTGTTGTATTAAAATTGTTCATGAACATGATATCAAAGATAACGGACCGAGGACGGACAACGTTATCAAACATCGACGAGGATGTACCCAATTTAATGAAATATTATTCAGCTAAGCTATAACATGTAAAACTACTAAAAAACTTTTAGAAAAGGTAAAAAATCTGGTTTCAAATAAAATAGGAAAAGTTTGAGGAATAGTTTTTCGCTTCTCTGTTATGATGTTAAGGGGCAACTCAGCGCGCCAAGCACAACAAACCCCCTTTAAAAGTCAAGCGAGTATAAATAATTGATGTATCGGTCCCCACCCTGTCCGCTGTACCGGAAAAATCGAACGAGAAGGCTTACGCCACTCATACCGTTAAACTTGATTTACTTAGGTACATCCCTAATAAAATAATTTTATATATTAAATTGGATTTCGTAAATGTGTATTGTGAATAACCAAACATTCTCTGAAGTTTATATTGCAGACAAACATGAGAAACACGAAAAACCGACCGTTTGCTACTAACGGTAGTAGGTACTACTACTTAACAGCAGTCGGTTCGAAAGGTTGCTTTGCAGGCACATTCCTGCTCGTCTCGATTTGTAATAAAACTCCCTGTATAGACATTTCGAAGTTAAATTTTCAGGTAGTATTAAAGTGGTTACACGTAATGGAGTTTTAAAATTCATACTTCAACGTAAGAATAACATAAAATAATGCCAAAGCAATCAATTGTAGATTCGTGTTAATAGTCGATCGGAGACGGTAAA
This sequence comes from Maniola jurtina, assembly GCF_905333055.1. Classification (NCBI taxonomy): domain Eukaryota; kingdom Metazoa; phylum Arthropoda; class Insecta; order Lepidoptera; family Nymphalidae; genus Maniola; species Maniola jurtina. Next base: position 10,519,247 of record NC_060040.1, on the reverse strand, counting down.
ATAAAGCAAAAAAGGAAATGGAAACCATTATACAACTTTTACTAGTTTCTTTATTGCTTTGGCAAAACGCGCTCGCGAAGAAACGCACGATTTCGTTCGACGAAGCTCACGTCTACATCGGCGGCCATTAGGAATAACGATCGGCTGAGTCAGACTAAAATGGAATGTAAACAAAACATATAGAGACCAAGTTTGGCTGTTTATTTCCTGCACGTTGCGACTTTTAAGTAGATGAGAGCAAAAAGATTATGAATGTCGTAAACATTTCGGCATTTTTGCAGCGGACGAGTGGTTATTTTTCGCTTATTGTGCGAAACTTGATCGCCCGTTGAGAGACTGTCGAGCGTTGAACTTGGCGTATTAGCTATTCTCAAGGCTTAGATAATATTTATTACTATCACACTAATATTATAAAGGAGAAAGTTTGTATGTGTGTGTGTATGTTTGTTACTCCTTCACGCAAAAACTACTGCACGGATTGGGCTGAGAATGGAGATAGATTATACCCTGGATTAGCACATAGGCTACTTTTTATCCCGGAAAATCAAAGAGTTTCCACGGGAATTTTAAAAACCTATATCCACGCGAACGAAGTCGCGGGTATCAGCTAGTGACAAAATGAATTGTAGAAGGCGGTCGACGGACCAGGCTAAATGAAAGAAGGCTGTGGAGGAGAACAGGACCCACAAAGTTTTGCAGTACCACAGGATGATGATAATGAGGTTTTAGTTACTGAACTAATCACCAATTGAATAGAGCCATCTGTACTTGATTTATACTTCAAAATGTTAGTGTTTGAAACGTTACTCATTAGTAAACTCACGCACAGCTGTGGGGAATTAACCTTGAAAACCAAAGAACCTGTCTCGCTTCGTCGGATAATATAATCAACCCTCTTATAAGAACCACGAGGCGACACACGTGTTTGCTCACGCAAAGCTCTATTTATAGTTCAGTCACTGAAACCATCGCGTTACTTTTATAAAAATATTGTCCATATTCTTGAAATGAAAAGAGCGAAACGCTCTTGACGCTTTATGACGTTCGTTAAAGTTAGTATAAATTCGAATAAAACTGAACCAGCTACGAAACGAAACAGGTCAAAAACATAAGCAAAGTGCCTCCTGAATCGACAAAAAGGGGTCACTGACTGCTCAACGGGGTGGCGTCGGCGGGGTGGGGGTGGAGGGCCATAATAACACATTTCAAAAAAGAACCCCAACCATCTGCCGCACATGTGCGTTCCGTTTCATGCAGTGAAATGCAAGTCGTGAGCACCAACCACCGACCATTGTGGCTAGCTCTTTTTGTGCAGTAGCTTTTTGTTGTCTTCACGCTTTGTGATCGGGCTTTCGATCGACAATGGCATTTTTTATAACGAACGGAAATCAATACGTCTGTGACGTAAAAGAGCAAATGAAATTGATTAATGGTCTCTACTTTAATGAGCTTCGTTTGCGATTATCTGATGTCAGCAATGACAGGAGACAAATAGCACGCCCGTAATCTGCGGGTGAAATTTAATAAACGTTATGTAGCTGGGCTATGTAGTCGTAGGTAGGTATATCAGTTGGCTCGGTATCTTTGATAGATATTGCAAGTCTATGCAGTTCCGAGAACATCGGAGCGAATTGGATCAACGCCAAACACTTTCTTCGCAGAGATGTAGAGGTCGTAGAAAAGTGGCGCTCATATTTTACGAGAAAACACAGTCCGACTTAACTATTGCGTTGTGTAAATCACATGTTACGTCAGTTATAAATAAATCCTTTGAATAAATAAGTCATTTAATCTTATGCTTGTCTTAATAAACCGACACACGATCACTGCAAAGGATGAAACATGAGTAATATATTATTTTAGTTATTAAACTAAACAGATTATGGTCAGAGTGAACTAGAGTGAGGGAGCACTCGTTTTGATTCTGAATCGACGATATGTCATATAATATGAGGTGACGTGAAGTCATAGTAAATAGGGCTACCTGCGTCAAAAATGTACTAGAACATTTGACGCCTGCCAGTGACGTCGAGGCCTCGACGTACCTTTTGTTAGTCGTGAACTATGCTATAGTTTATACCTATTATATTTATATGATCTACAGAAATGCAATGCTATAATTGCGAAAAATGTAATGAACAAAAACTAACGAAAGAAAATTTTAAAATCAGAAAATTTTGTTTGCTCTGATGTGATACTCAAAGAATTTAGTAGTGATCATGAATCAATCACAATAATACAAACAGAATCTCTAGATAAAAATGCAATGTTCGGACAAGCTTGTGGGTACAATATGACTACATTGCAATACGAACAACATGAGTTTATAGATGGTACAATTTAGTTATCAATTCCATTATATTTATGACCGCTTCGTTCCGAGTTCGTGTCGACGAAGTAAGAGGAATAAAGATCGTGGCTCGACCTTTGATTCGTGAGTCCCCCGGGGCGAGATGATCTCGCCGGAGCTAACAAATGCCTTCTATTGCCTTTCCCCGGAGGTACCTACCTACCTTATTCCACACAAAGCGTAATGGGTAAATATTACATTCGGTTCGAGTAACATGCTCTCGAGGTTTTTCTTACGAGGAAATTTATTGACGATGACTTGTGTATGAGTCTACATGTTTATTTTTTACTCAGTAGGTACAGTTGCCTCATGTACAACGATAAGGTAGGTACGTATATAAGTGGATAATAAGCCACCCATAATAATTTAATGTACTTACAGAACAGTTATCTAAATAGGTATTGAAACAAATTAAGCGTTTAAAATAAACAAGTATTACTTCACAAGATATAATCGCATAATGACGGTGATTCTGCGGATGAATAGTGGGCGAGCGGGTGTGCGGTGAGGCGAGGGGGGATCAGGTCCCGTTAGGAGAAAGTAGCCGCCTACACTCCGGCGCAGATCACGACGACTGGACCGAAGGCACGCCGCCATATTGGAAACATTCGGTTCGACTCTATTGAATCCAATTTGGGCGCACCAAAACCCAGACACGAAAGATACCCACTACAATATCAGCAGACAGAACTGATTAACCATTTCGCATCATTATCGATGCTCTTTAACAAAGGGCGTGACTTTCAAACACAATAATGATCGGCATATAATAGTTTATGAAATAGCTTTCTCTCCTGGCGAAATCTTTGAAAATTCACTTCGCTGCGATCATGTATTGAACTGTACAAAAAATACGTCAATCACGTATTGTGCCAGTAACACGGGGTAATGCCATTCATTCCGTGACACTGCTGACACGATAAAAATGAATTTTCATACCAAGCAGGTATCAAAAAGTGTAACGCAATAATAAACAGTCACGCAATCTGTTTTAATTAAATGAAATTGAATTCGATTCAAAGCCACTGTACATAATAGAGCCTCATTAATAAATCACAAAGAAAACGGGGCGTAAACAAATTGCAACACGTTTAAATTATTCCGTGGGGACGTGGGTGCTTACTTTGTTGTGGATTTTCTTTTTACTGTAAGAAACGTAAACATTGAGAAACATTTCTATTTCGGTTAGACAATGAAAATGAGAAAAATATTTAAAACGATGAAATGGATAACATATTATGTCTCCAAAAGAATGTCAAGACTTGAGCAAGGACTTGAGTACTTGAAGAAAATTGATTTATGTCTAGGTAGGTATATGTAGCCGGAAACTGATAAGACATGTGATGCAACGCATAATTTCAATTGTTCGTGTTTCAGTGTATTGTGAAATAACTACCTATTTGTAAGATTAACGAAAAAGCAATTTAAACAGAGTTGACACAAAAATCCTAATGAAGTAGATTATTAATTCATTGAATGATACATCTTTAATTACTACTAAACGAGTGACGTATATTCGTGATTAGCAAGGACTAATGTTGAAGAATCTCAAGCGATTGTTGCGCAAGCAGTAAAATAAAATCACGTTGGTGATAAAATAATGTTTCATAACCCAGCAAGCACACGGCGGAACTGGTCTGACCGGTTGACAAGCAGGTGCGCAGGCGTTCCTAAATGACACTGCGCTATTCTGACCCTGAACCACACTAAAAGGTATACATGAAAGGTATTAAAGTCTAGTAAATTCTGACATGTTGTATTAAAGCGACAGTTTCATCATAGAGACGTCGTCACAGTTGAGACAAGGAATATTTGAAGTATCGCCTTTGAAGTATTGTTTGCTTAGATATTTCAAAAGAGGATTTTCAAGGTGCTCTAGATACTAGAGATTGTCCTTTACAGAAGTGTTCTAGAAATTCGTTCGGAAAACAAAATAGTCACGAGCCAGTTGAAAAATAGGAATCTACTTTTTTTGATAGAAATTACTTTCGAAGATAGGAACTCCTTCAAGTAGATACTTACCTATTATGTATACCATTTTGGTTTCAGTTAGAATACAGTCATGGGTTACCAATTACTAGAGAAAATACTCTAGAAACACGCGCCCCCATTTCATCTCCAACAACTATTATTATTTATTGAGAATGATGTCTGTCATCAAATGACATTGTGAATTGTGATAAACGATGTCTTGTTTGTTCTAGTGACATGACGTAGATAATAACCTACCTATGCAACATTAACCCACAATATATGTAAATTACATAGATTAATAGCATCGCAATGCGTTAGTACAAGGTAAATGGTAATTATCTACGGGAATCCCGATAAGAGGGTTTGATCGAGCAATTGATGGAAAATTCATATCAATATAACGTTGTACTTAGTAACTACCTAACAAGCAACAAGTCTTATGAAGAGTTCGTGATTTACGTCATACTATACAAATAACTCGCATAGATGTGATCACTAGATGTAAATAAGTTACTACATATTATAGTCAATATTGATCTTTAATCATAAGATCAATATGATATTGTAAGTTGTTATTAATCAACTACATATTTAGATTTTATACAGAGGAAAGAGAGCAATATTAGTATTGCATGTATTTATATAAAATGATAGAGCATATTCTGCTATATTTGTTATAAAATAACTCACTTTTAACAGAATATAGGTACTTATCACGTTGGTTAACAGAAATCAATTATGATAAAGACAATAACAATACGTTATTAGAAATCTTAAGTAATTGTAACAGCTACTCTACCACTTTAAAACTACATAAATGCAAAGAGACTACTTAAGAAATTAAGCCAGCTATGATTTCCTATTATTTCTTTATCATTTCAATGACGCAGACGCATTCGACCTTATTTATGAGAATAATTTATGATTTTTATCGCGTCTATTCTACCTGATGGTGAAGGTGGCCTTTTGTGTAAATACTTGAGTTTTTGGAAGGTGGAGTTGAATAAGGTAATTTGCATGCAGTAGGTTGGCAGGTACCTATAAGGTATTGAGAAATAAACATCACCAGTTACCTAATATTTATTAAAGAAATACTGGTAATTTGTATTGCAAATTAATTACTTAGTTATTAATTAATTACTTATTATTTTACTTTTTAGATCCGGCTAGAGGGCGATGACCCTTCGATATGCGGGCTCATTAATGCAATAAAGACAAGCGACGGAGCTGAGCGCTGGCGGTGCGGGAGCCTGCCTATTATAACGGTATAGCCACCGCTTCAACTTACCTTGGCTCAACTGGCTTTATAAAAACTTAACTGCCCGTGTGGCGTGTACACCTCCGTAACAACATTAACAGCAGATAGTAGGTACTTACAAATTATAATCGAGATATCGATTACAAATTGAGATTAAATTCTCAAAACGCATCAGCAAACGATTAATCCCTAATGACAAAAAAAAAGGTCAAGAAAAAATCAGAAATGCCACGTCAGACAGGTAAATTAATAACAGTAACTTTCCGAAAGGCCGATGCACAGGCCGAGATGCTACAATTCAAAATCACAACAAAAAATAACGAAGGGACCGACCCTGCCCCAATAAAGGAACACAAAAGAGCCAGGTAAGATCCTCAAATCTCTCACACATTATGTTCGGTATTATTATTGAGAAACTCATTTAATTGTAATATATGAAAGAGATTGTATAACGCGCTCTAAAGAGTGCTACAGAACCGGTTTGGCTGAGTGTTATGTCACGAGAGTATTGGTCGAGCGAATTAGGCATGGCGCCGTACTTTCACCGCGACTTTCTTGAAGGCGATAAGCTACAAAATACTGGTCTGACTCGTTCGTCTGACCTCAGTCGTGTTCCAATTGGTATTGTACACGAGTTCTTTTGTGAGCTCGACAACTGAGCGTGTCATAAATTCAAAATACATCAGTGTCAATTTTGCGATAGAAAGTTTATAGAGACAATTCTGGGACAGAACTTTGCGACTACTTGTTAAAGTTGAATATGTATTGGCTTTCGCTGACTAGATAAAAGATAATTTTAGTGTCGATCAATCAGTTTGAATACATTCATTGCTTGAGGAACCTAATAGGTAAATGATAACACTGGCTGTACAGCATACGCAGAATATGGCACACTCTACTTGCATAACTCTCTAATATGGGGTATTTTGGAAGATTTCAGATGTTCCAATCCAAACAGACAACGATAGTGCTGGATATGGATATCCAACACTATGAATTGCAGTTATTCGTTAGATATTTTGGGTAGTGTATGGAGAATTGATATATCCACTGGTGCAAGATCGCAATTAGTTTTAGCTACCATGAAATAGAAATTAATAATGTTCAATTCGTAGGAATTTCGATTACAATACACGGAAGCATAGGCCAGTCTGAAGTAGACTGGTTAATCAGTATCCACGGCAGCCACTCCATTGTTGCGCCATCTGATTGACGGCTAGTATCGTTCCTAGCCATTATTCAGTATAAATTAAAGCCGTCGTGTCGTATTTCCATCTCTATTTCCATAGTACATCGATAAAACTATCCAGTCATATTGAACGAACGTGCCTGCGGTAATAAATACTTGTTTTAGATTAATCATATCCGTTCAGACTGCGCTCACGCATAAATAAGCAGGTGTTCATAAACATAAATACATTCTATCGTAAAGTTGCGGCCATAACAAGCGTAATTGCTTCGACGCACGATCCCGAGTCAACTTAAATAACACGAACAAAAAATCGAGAGACCGGTTCTCCTCGCCATAAAATGGTTTCGGGGCGTTTCGTGCGATGAATATTCATTTAGTTATACATCTACATACACGAACATAAGATTCGTGATGACGCATCCTAACCGAAGCCTGTTATCGCTTCGGTGGAGGCAACCTTTTTCTCAAAGTTATTTATGGCGTGGATCAATAGGCGCTAGTCATACTGATTCGCGGAATGTGAAGCAAAGAACACGATAGACATTCAGCTATTGAATTTTTTTATAATAGAATTCGCAAAGGAAGCACATCGCTCGTGATATGCGTTGTAAATAAAGATAATTTAAAAGCTCTGTATAATATATTTAAAGTAGGCAATTAATGTGTATGCGTAAGTAGGCAATAAATATAATATTATGTACTTTAAACTTTGGGCTGTGGCATGGACCGTTCACTGAGATAATAAGAAGTAGGTAAACTGATAAGAAGGAAACGACAGTTTGACCGTAATGGATTGAGAATTAAAAATACATAAGAGTAAAAGTAGTAATTAGGTATATTCTTAAAAACAGATACGAAAATACAAAAAAAAAATAACAGTATTAAACACCGCATTAAGTAAGCAGTCAATAATAAGTATGAAAAGGAATAAAGAATTATGAAGAAACGCTTATCGAAAACGATGTGACCCCGTTACTTGGACGCGGACGCCTAATTGAAATTTAGATAGCGAAATAATAATACCAAATGTATTTGTCGTCCGCTGTGACCTCTGATTTTTTTATTTAAGCTTGTCGAGCGTGAAGTATAAGTGGCCCCATACATACGCAGATGCCGCTTGGACAAACAAAGATGCCGATTTGAATGTGAGATTAGGGACGCTGATCTCGATTTTTAAACAAAAACACGTTTCAAGTCGCTGGTACACGAAGCGGCGTGCACAATAGTAGATTTTATTTTAAAACTTCTCAATTTGGAGAGGATTTAAATATTGATCTATACATCTGTAATATGACACAACATTTATCTAGTTAACTATTCGAAATGATACCTACTTACGAGTAATCAGATCACAACACAATCCCTTGATATGTTATAGTTAAGCTCTACTTCTAAACATATAAAAGGAAAAGCTGACTGACTGACTGACTGATCTATCAACGCACAGCTCAAACTACTGGACAGATAGGACTGAAATTTGGCATGCCGTTAACTATTAATATGTCGTAGACATCCGCTCAGAAATGATTAAGTATTGAAAATTCAACCCTAAGGGGATAAAATAGGGGTTTGAAATTTGTGTAGTCCACGCAGACGAACTCGCGAGCATGAGCTAGCAAGTCATATTATCGTAATGCTATTCTTAGGACAATCAATTCCATTGCTGTCCTTAGTTTTTTATACCTCCTTGAACATAAGCAAATCTCCTAGTTTAAGACTATCTTTATTGAAAATATTTGCATGTAATTTCCTGCCGTCAGTAAAGCCGCTCTGACTTTCATTAATGAAACATTAAGTAGTACGTGCTCGAAATATAAATATGTATACAGTTACATTTCATCCCGAAACGTCCGAATCACAGGAGTAGGCGCGCCCTAAGGCACAACGTGACATTAAAAAACATGAAACGTTGCGTTACAGTGACGACAATGGTGTGCTGGATATTTGGTATTAAAATCGTTTGAACGTGTAACATTCCCAAGTAAGCCTGTTGTTTTATTTAGTCTTGAATAGCAAAGTGGAATTAGTTAAAAAAAATTACCTTTCTTATTAATCTCAACGGTTTCACGTTCTGGCGATGAACCTGGAAAAACAGAAAAGATCTTGTTAGTTTTATAAAAACAGTAAACTTATAAAAGGAGACGTAAAAGCGAAATAAGAAACGAAGATAAATTCCACGGAGAATGGGGAAGGAACTTATGAAAATATTCCGATCTCTAAATAAACAGACGTTACTGAAACGTTTCGTCAAAGCAGAGGTTTCGTTAAATATTTATTCAAGGAATATTTATAAGTTGCCAAGAATGACAGGCTCGGACCAGTTACGGTAACCTGTTTCGGCAAGTAAAAGGCATGTGAAATAAACAACCTCTTTTTACTTAATCATGTTGTGTGTTCACTTTAGCTTGTATTTTGTGGTAATTTAGTTCTCCTTTTACAGAGCGAAGCAGTTATACGAGTTTTAATTTTAATAAGGTCAATACAACCGTCTACTTTAGCGTTTTGCCTGAATCAAGAGAAGCCATGTATGGACAATCTATAAATATTGAAGCAATTAATATTATGCTGGATACATGCACGTATAAAAACACGTTTCAGAATGCTATAACAACTTCGAGCTATATTGCTAAGGGTCGCAACTCGCAACATTAAGCAGGTGGCCGGAGTGGCCTCACCACTACATTGATATCTATTTCTGTTTCCCGCATCGCTTGTCAACGACTTGCAGCTGGCGCAGTCTAGGTGCTGGCACATAACAAAAATTATGCCTATTTGCAATTTTTTTTATTTTTCTCCACGGTATCTAAATCTTGTAGCAACCTATTAATACTAATAATTACGTGTTTAACATTAGTAAGCAATAACACGTACGGGAATACGTATGTTATTTAATATTTCATGGATTACATTACTATTAAGTGTGTACAGCAGTCACCACCCATATTATAAATACGAAAGTGTGCTTGTTTGTTGGTTTGTCCTTCAATCACGTCGCAACGGAGCAACGGCTCGACGTGATTTTTTGCATGAGTATAGTTTAAGAGCTGGAGAGATACTTAGGCTCCTTTTTATCCCAGAAAATCAAATAGTTCCAACAGGATTATTAAAACTTAAGTCCACGCATACGAAGTCGCGGGCAACAGCTAGTTAATAATAATAATTAAATCAATTATTATTGATTAGCTGTAAAGCGAATGTTTTAATGACTACGTAGGTATATGCACCACAATAAAAATGATTGAAAAACCGGTCACCAATAGACACAATATTATTATTACGACCAAATCGGCCCCCGCTACTTGTCGTATTTCTTTTATAACAATTAACCTTATTTCCGCCCGGCGTATAAACCGTGGCCAAGTTTGGCTTCAGGTTTGAGAGACAGGCAATTAATTCGTCGAAAAACGTGATAACCATAATTGAAGTGTAGGCGTAAATCGAAACAGCTGGCTATATTTTATTGCTCGCATGACTTACTTGACATTTTCATAGAAACCAGTTTATAAGTTATGCAATAGAAAACACACGCTTGATTATTATATGCAGCGACTACGGACTGCTTAGCACAATCACCTGTCAATAGATTTGAAATATGTTGGCAATTAGCAGTACCTACACAAATCAGTTCTATACAATAGTACATATCAATTTTATAGATACCTACCTTTTTAGAATTTTATAGATATTGTACCTAATTGAATCAGATTAGTAAGGTTCAGAGGCTTTTAATGTAAATGAATACAGCGATTTGAAATGAAAATGTTTTTTAAATTAGTTTTCAAACTGCTCCGACTTCAACATTGAGAATCACACAACAACTTTTAACTTACCTTTTAATCGAATCTAATACAAACTATGTAATGGTCAAATTACTTATTTATAGTACGTAGATATGTTGTTAAAAGTCGGTTAACAAGACTAAAAACTAACGTTAACTTTTTTCAAAGCAACAGTCAAGGTGATTACGGAATGTGATTGTAATAAGTAGGTAGGTATATATAGTCAGATGAGAATAAAAATCAATAAAATCTATTATAGGGGACAGGTGAGACTGAATATAGAGCCCTAATGATAAATAATGCTTTATTTATATAAATAACCTGTTGCGAATTTTATTAATGTCTGAGACAAATTCTTGATTACATATCTTGAAAAGCTAACTCAATCATTATATGAAAAAAAAACTTATGTAATTTAAATTCAATCTTTTTCTTTTTGCAGCGAACAATAAAATTATAGCAGCCAAATAAGCTCAATACGAATTCATGTAAGACTCTTTAAGTCCCTCTGCAATTCACTGTAGAGTTATGTGTGTTTTATTTAGTTGGTATAATACCTAATGTTAGACCTGAAACGTGTTTATGAACTTCGATAAATGGTAGTCTTGTTTGTGAAATACATATTCTTCTTAAGGTTTCTTGTTAAAGGCCATCATTTACTGGTTCTGGCTAATAACCGTCAGCATACTCGAGGGAGGCCAAAAAAAACACGCTATTTTCCCTTAAAGGTACCGCGGGCGCCTTTCTTGATCGGTATGCGGTCGGACCACTGGCACAACTGGTTTGAACGTGAGAAATGGGCAGCCCGGAGCGTACGTTGCCCGATATACCCCTTGGGTGATATGCTGAACTAATTACAGTCGAGCGAACTGAATAACATTGATTCTTTCGCTTTCTCGAATACATAGCAATTAGCACTTCGAAAACGAATAAATATCATAATTAATTTGATAGGTAAAATGTGCCCACTCGGCACCAAAGTGATGATAATAGAGTTAGAGAGAGTAGCAAGTGGCACCGATATCGTAAGTGAACAGCAGTTTACATTACAGTTTGTAGATACACATTAATATCTCACTCATCGAGTTCTGTTTATTCGTAAATAAGCCCGATGACGAGTAGGTATTGAAAACGAGCCCGCACTTGGCAAACGTCCGTGTTGTAAAACAGACAAATAATAATTTAGAGAGGTCTGCTGCGGCTTAAAACGGGCTAAAAATAGCAATGTTTTCATAAACCCAATATGAGTTTACGCAGAGCTAGCATTCACGGGAATGAGGTCAAACGAGTTGGCATACGTTCACTCTGTCTTCGGCACTGTTGAAACTTGAAATAATATAACAACGCCAATAAAATATATATAAGTTCAAAGAGTGAGTCGAAGATAAAAAAAAGGATTTTAAATCGTAAATCAAGACTATTAAACACTGAGGTAGATATTTATTAGTTCAATGCTATTAAACTACTTTAGCTTCTAAATCTTAAATGTCGTTATCAGTGTGTTTACACAAGTAGTAAACATAATTATGACTATGATGACTTGTTATTTAACATGTGTATGATAAAATAAACAAAATATATCACGAGAGTCCTATTTGGATAGCAAAATAATACTCACATTATCTCATTTACGACTCTCCTATCAGGCAATAAATTCTTACAAACTATGTATGTACTGTTTTATCACAAATATCTTTCGTCACAATATATGACAACATTTATTCATTACATATTAAGAGGAAAACAATTTACTCAAATAATGCTTTGATGTTAAAGATACATTAATTTAGCGTGCAACACGAAGTAGTAAAATTGAGTTTATGTACCTACTATATACTAAAATTTTTATGGTACCTATACCATAAAATTTTGCGAATATAAATACACTCAACGTCAAGAATTAAGGCACTATTTTTCCAACTTCATAAGTAACAATAGTTATTATCTATCAATATAAAAAAATCGTTATCTAACCAGTTTCTAATGTGTTAAACAAAACCTACGCAAAGCCAACAAAAAAGTATTACAAAAACAATATGCAAACAGGAAGCATGAAATTCTTAGGTAAATCTTTTTTTAGATCGCGTGAATAATATAAAGAGCTCTTTTTATTTGGCGTGGTTATAAATCTTGTCGATGTTGATTAAATGTAAACAGATCAAGGTGGAAGAAATCAACGCAATGTGTGGTTGTTGACTGAATTTAAATCATTTGCGTCAACGTGACATTATAATTTCAATGTAGTCCGAGACAAGTGCTAAGCAGTAAGCTTATCGCGAGAGATTTTGCGGAGTAGCAACAACATATCCGAATTCAGTTGTTAATTTTTATCGAAACCAGCAAAAACCTAATTTAAAATATCAAAGAAGCAAAAGTAATGCAAATAAGGAAAATGAATCGAAATTAGAAGAATCAAACTAAGCTAGCCAGTAAGAGCAACCAAAAGTCCAAATCGTATAAAATATAATACGTATGTACGTAAAGAATAAGAAACAATAAAAGCCATTTAAAATCACTGCGAGCGAAATTCCCATCGCCATCGGAAACAATAACAGAATTTGCGAACCCCGAGCATTTACAATGGAGAACAATCGGTGGAGTGGAAACCAGAGAGCGATATAAATCAAACTAAGCATTGCGTGCACTGGCCGGCCATAGATCCTCGGGTTTCATTCTGTACGCCTTCCCGCCGCGCCGCTTATAATAATTACCGAGTACTTTCGCCAACCAACCGCTCGACGCCATCTTGCTATATTTATATTGCAAAATGGCCGCGCGCACAGCACGTGTTCCTTTTCTTTAGTTTGGCATTTAAAGGAACTTGAAGCCAGTGCATAATACGAATGCTGCGAATAATTTTATGAGACTATTCAAATCTTAACTTTGATTACGCTTTTGAATTAACTTGCTAACAAGGTCTTGCAGAATTTACATTGAATAGGGAGCCGTTAAGTTGCGAGTTGCGATGTACTGAGTGGCAATGAAGGTCACCTTGACCAACCGACCGTAGTATTTACCTTGATATCTGACCGAATACGCTAGTTGCTAATGAGTTCTTAAATTGTTGATAATTATAATTTGCAATGAGAAATAATAAAATAGGTACATATTCACCTAACATATAAAATATTAATATGTATTAGGGATTTAATTTGCGTACGTATTTTATAATATTCAGATGACAGATTGCACCTATACTTATTTTAATTACTCAAGTGACTTCCGACCAACCTCTTTAGAAAACCTGACGTGCTGGTATATTTACATAAATCCATTAAAAAATACATAACAACAGTTAAAAATACATAAAGTTTTTTATATTACATATTTCATTAAAATATAACTCTAAAGATAAGTAGATAATATGTAGGTACATGAGTTTTGTAAACAACTTATATTGAAGTCCTTAAGGCTACATTTTACAAGAGACGTTGTTGAAATAGTTAATTGAACAGATAATGCATATCAGTTAACTACTTGATAAGAAAATCGCACAACTAATACTTATGACACTCAGACTGATAAACTGTTATCAACGAATGGCAAGTAGGCCAAACTAATGAAATGATATAATGCGACACATTCATTTGAAGAATAAATGTTAGTTTACTGGGACGGCAAATAGTAGGTGGATACTACAATTTCTTTGCTAACTTTTTATTATCTTTTGTCTTCACCTTTACTCACTTATAATTCAATCAAGCTGTATTTCGTATTATAGGTTTCAGTAGACTGATTTAAGTTAAGGCCGAAATGGATGAAGACGGCCGTCTCCTCTGTTTTCGGACAGAAAACTGAAGAAGGTACCTAATCTAAAGTAAATTTAGGCTTGACGATTTAAAAATACTTGTAAAAGCTTAATTGAATATTTTTTTTTTGATTTTAATATGCAGATCTTGCAAACGATCTCCTAAGTACCTATGCAGAGAGTTCAGATTAATGTTGTAGAAGTATTGCGGAATGCGAAAGTTTCAACTCAGTGAATAAACAGACAAACTATTTTTCAAAAAGTAGAGAATAGATGATGATGTAATAAAGAGATAAAGTGTAATAATGACAATTGGATGAAAACGGCCATGTCTTGTCAGTTTCCGCTGTGAGGTTTGCACTCCGGGCACAGGAAACTAAATTTGAAGACAATTTCTATGCAGATCTTGCAAAGGCGATCGTTTAGTATGCAGAGAGTTTTGCGGGCCAATGGCGGGCGGCTATCGGCGTCCAGCGCCTGTTACATATGTATGAGCAAGCACTTGAACACAGCACACGTTACTTAGCCGTGACACACATCCACGCCGATAATAATTTAATTAATTTTCTCTCTATTTACCTAACTACATATCTTATAATATGGAAATCCGAATGATCAATTTTTAATGTTATTTAATTTTAATATCTAAATTCTTAGTAGTTCTTTACTACTAACTCTTTACTAGTACTCGTAAATAGTACTTACTCGTAAAGTATTCTCCTAATGAATAATAGTGAAAAAAGAATAACTAAATGATTTAGCGTGATTAGCGAATTTTTAGACATACATGACATTACGTTAAGTAAGTAGCTATGACATCATTTAGCACCGTTAAAGAACAATAAGAATAGTCAATTCCTAGTATTATAGATCAGATAGAGAACAATACCGCAACGATAACGTTCCTATCTCAAAGACCACAGATAAAAAGGCAAATGAGAAACATAATGTGTAATTATGTAACAGTGTGAATTTAACCTTTTCTTGGATATGAATAACGTTCGTAAAAATCTCATTTCTAAATTGTTTAATTAAGAAGCACTTACTAAAAAGTAAAATCCACATGTGTTGAGTTTATTCCTTCAACGTTAACATGTGTTAGCTAACGACTCCTAACTGACATTCCTCATTTCCAACGCGTGTGATACGAAATACTTATCTACTAGTTATTTTTATCCAAATGTGCAAACATACGAGCGTATGTTAGAATTATTAACAATTTATTAGGTGGAATGTCTCAAATACTAGATAGGTAGTATGGATTCAAAATTAGTGAAATAAGTGTTCAGTCTGATGAGGCCATGATGAGGCACATTGCAGAGTCGAAGTAAAGCTTTCTATTAGAGCAAAATAGGATAAACAAACAAAGTTTGCAAAAGATGTGATCGACCAAATTGTTAGGGGGAAAAAACGTAAATTGCAAATTGCGATGCACAATAGAAAAGAAACGAGAATGAAGCATGCGGAGTGGTGGTGCGCGACGTGGGAAAGCGAATGGCGGCATTGGCGGCCATCTTGGAGTGGGTTCGTTCGGAAAACATCACGTGTCCACGCGTCCGCCTGGCAACAGAGTACAAACGCTAAACGGAGCGTAACAATTCATGCACGCCACGTGCTTTTTTCTGTTTGTGCAACATTCCTCTCCTCTCACTCGCATATTTACTATTGATTTGCGCCCACCCCTCTGGGCTAAAGATAAATTTATGTGTTTTGATGTCTCTGTGTTCACTGCAATGCTGTGTTGGCAATGTGACTAGCAATTCGTAGATTGGTATTATGGTTACGTTCATGAACAAAGATGACGCTGTAATATGAGATTAATTAAGCGATAAAGTATGCCTAACTTGAGATAATTAACTATCTAGTGACACAGAAGCGCACGTACCAAAAAGTTACGTAACCAACTTAAATTTCGATGCTTTGGATCATTATAAAATATAATCAGTCTATCCTTTGGATACATAATTAAAAAATCTTTATTAATGACATTACTGTTACTTACTTGAATGAAACCAATAAATAAACATAAATATACCATCAAATCAATATGGTGATATGATTCAATAAATACCTATAATAATATCAAAGCTTAAAATACCTAATGCAAAGCCAGACGAGATGACCTGTTTCGGTCCAAGTTTATTCGACCTTTAAAATTATGGCCGGATAAAATCTGGGACAACGCTATAAAGGCAATCTTTCTCAATGGGACAATAAGGGGTTAAAGTGATTTTGATTCGGATCGAACAGACGCTTATTACTTTGTAGCGTGTAGGTGTACTTGCTATAGTAGGTATATTAATGTTTTCGTGACAAACGTTTCCTCCACGACCCATCACGCTATGCGTGACTCACTAACTTTATACTGTTTTGTTATTATTACGTTAAAGCGTTGTTGCCAGCTCTACAATGTGGCTACAATGTTTTTTATGTCTTACTTTATCCTGTTTTCTTTGTATCCCATTTATACCTGCTCTCTTTTGCATGGGATGGCTTGGAATTTTACACAGAGTAAACAGTTTTATTGTAGGTGTTAAGTTTTGTGAGCAAAAATATCAACAGTTTAATTCCATCGATGAATATTTGTGATTATTTTAAAGTAGGTATATGTTATGTGGATCATCATCATAAATCTGACAATTATATGTATACGTATTTAAAATATTTTGATGAATTTGTAATATTATCTTGTTAAAGTTTTTAATCAATTTCAAACTGCACTCGTTACGCAATTTACCGCGTCACCTTCAGGCTCACTGGGCATCGGTCACATTCACTCTTGCATACAAAATATATGGTCAGCGAATATGCACTAATAAAACACGTGTTTTAAACATTTTAACATTTATGTGGAAATATATTACAGCCTATCTTTTCAGTTACTGATATTGTTTGCTCCAGTTGATCAGTTATTATGCTTTTATCCCAAATTATTTTAGTAGAATATTCCTACCTAGATACTTGTTGTAATATGTATTCGTTACGTGTGTTTCCAGTAAGTATCTTAATTTACAAGCAACAATGCGTTTAATTTCCTAATTTTTACCTCCTACTGTATTTTAAACTGCCATAACATCTACGGAAATCGCCATAATTTAAAAGCTATCAAAATAAAAACAAGTTTCTCGAACAGCACTCGTTGCGGTCGTGCAATTTGTGAAATTTAATGTAAAAAATATGCGAAAAAAATTTAGGCAGGTAAGTAATAAAAAAAATAACGGAAAACGAATCTGGAGGGAAAGGAACAGAGAGATCAGACAGTATGCCGATAGAGTGAGACAGTGGAGCACGCCATCTTGCTTGCATCGCAACTCTTTAGTCACGCGCGGTGGAGCAGCGTTTCTATTTTTTGCGCGCTCTCGTTTGACCTCGTTGGTTTATCGTTATCAAACGACTCTAATAATAAATGGATTTCGCTTGTCATGAATAGTAGAGCGAACACAGCCAGCTTCGCAATAACTTAGATAACCTTCAAGCGGGATCATCATCTAATTATTATTATTATATGTCAGCCGTAGGTACTGAGGCAGATGCTAGATTAGTTAATTATATAATCTACATACTATGTAGATTGTAGGTATATTATTGTACTTATCTGAGACTAGAATTATGCCATGTAATATATCATTAAGTAAGTATGTACTTATTTACTAACATAATATTAATTAGTATGTAAGTATTATTAATTTCACAAACAAGTTTATTAATATTTCCAATATCAAGATCATACCTACCTACTTTTTAATGACACTGAAGTTTGGTCGAATGGCCATAATAATTGTACTTATTACACGTTCCGTTAGTACCTACTGGGTGGCCTGGGTTTGGTGGAATCACAAATTAATTTTTGTCAACAACAAATTATCCTTGAATTTACGATCCTTATAAAGTTAAATATGTTTTTTTTTTGATGAAATAAAAAAAAATGTGTACTTGTACTTACTTAATGTTTGCATATTTTATCAGCACCACTTTTTATCAAAATGTAGGTACTTAGTCGTCAAACTATTTCTTTTTTAATATTTTTTTAAGTTTTTATGTGTGCTTATAAACAATTCTAAACACGGGCCTATCTACAATCTAATGTGGTAGAAAGTGACGTGGTCTATAATGGAACGCCTTTAAGGTCTTAAAGATAATAAGAAAAGTTTACTTATCACAAAATAATTATAACTAAAGGGATATCAAAACATTCCGCAACAGCAGTCACAACAATACCCTTAGTTAGAACTTATTGCCCCAAACTCTACGTCCCACTTAACCTCGTTAATGGCAAAACTCGTAGTCAATTAGCAAGCCAATAGTTTTGAACTTTTGACAGCTGTAAATGAACACAATTGGCTACCAACAGAACAACTCTAATAAAGTAACAGTTAACTGCTACCATATCCTACTAAGTACTACCTATAAGATCAGGAATGAAAAACGAACAAATGATTTTAAGGCAACTTACAAGGAACTGACTTTTGCCCGTGACTTCTTACCTTGGACTAGACAAAAAACCCCAAAAAATCCTTAGCGAATGTCTGCATCATAATAGCAATCTGAATGCCAAATTTCAGCCCGATCCCTCCCTCCATCCGTCCGTTTTGTATATATATTTATTTAGAATTAGAGTTAGTAATAAATTAGTTATTATTTCTTTTTTTTTTTTTGTGTAATAGCTTTTATTTCTGAGTTTGTTATTTCCAATAACACCCTTAAAATGTTTACTGCTGAAACATCAAACATTATTGAATTAAAAGCGTTTGTAGAACAATGTAAGATTTCATTGTCAACATTTTATCCATGATAATTTTAGTATAGAACCAAAAGAGCAGTAAAATTGCCCGGAGTAATATCACGACTTCACTAGAGACAAGTCAAGGTCGCCTTTACAATATAATATACCTAGTCACGCCGTCTAAAGTTCTATCATATAAATTATTTAGTCAGAGAATTCAGAAACAAACGATTGTTTCTACGTTATTCCAAATATTTTGCAACATTCTAAATGAGATGTTACAAGGCCTTCAGCATGTTACTACAGTTCTAACTATAACACTATTATAAAATTCTCAATACTCATTCCTAGAACAAAATCATGAATTATTTCAGACAAGTCAAGGTCGCCACTAACACGAGTCGACTAGAAACAAATGCTCGGCGATCACGTTCAATCGGTCGTGACTTAACTCGTTATTTGTTAAATAAACGACTCAAAATTATACGAAAGAGCGTAAGTTATCGCTTTCGTGCTTCGATATCTAATCACCTATTGTGCAAGTAATTATCGTACCTATTCCATGATAAATGTTTTTGTTTAAACTGTACTGATATTATGAATGGTAACGACCGGTGATTATTATAATAAGAAAGGATTTTTTCATTGGTGAAGAGTCATTATAATATTATGCTTAGACACACTACAATGAAATTATATCTAGTAACGTAATAACTTCTAAATCTAACATAATAACTTTTTTAGTACTTTGCCAGTAGTTATTACTACTACTGGCAAACTAGTGGAGTTATTACTTTGGCCGTTTCGAAAACAAAACTTGAGGCAATGAATAAGAAGATACTATAAATTAACTCCCGTAATGTAATACAAAGTTTATTCGTAGCCAGACAGCAATTACGACGGGAACTTTAAGCGGCATTCACGAACACCAAAGAGGAGGCGAGGAGTATAGAACTCCCTTTCAGACTCCCATCTCTCACCCCTTTCAAACAGAGTGCGCAGAGGGGAGTAAAATTGACAAAGTTCCACCACCCTCAGCTCTATCCGATTATTTCGGCATCTTTAAGGCTGCATAACTTTCTTTGACAGTCTAAAGTCTAAACTAAGGGAAAAATTGTAAAACTTGATAGACGATTAATTTCTTTGAAAACTTTAACTTTGCTATCAAAATAGACATAAAATAAATACAGCAGCAATAAAATTACATCAAAACATTATATGTTAATGTAAACGTAATACTTAAGTGGTTTTTAGTTCAACGTAGTTGGAAGAAACTTGGAAGAGGTAAAACCAACTATGATTTATTATAACTATATTTTATAAGATATTAATAAGCTAATTTTACTGAACCACTTCTCAACTATTTGAACTTCTCACTATCTTTCAAATCTGTAGTGCGGAAAAGTTAACAGTTAAGTTGAAAACGGGTCCCAAATAAATACATTATGCCAAGCTCGAACGATCGGACGAGATGTTTGAAGTTGGCTACTTGCGGGAAGTTGCCAAGTTCCGAACTTGAAGAAACTTAGCACCTCCAAAACTGTAATGTCTGAGCGCTGCTAAGTTTTGCCCTATACGCAAACTTGACGATCTTGGCAAACTTTATGATCCATGGAATGGTTTGCCTTTATCAATTATCCTTATCTTGTATAACTTTAACCAATTTGGATTTACAACATCAATGTCCACTTGCACATTATTTTATCAAGGAAAACAACTCTAAACCCTTTCTCCTCTCAAGTCTCGGTTATATAAAATCTATATCTCCTCCAAGCTGTTGGTTTTCTCCTTTAATTCTTTTTGTATAGCCTAGTTAAAATGTCAATCGATTAGCACATTTTCATTGCGTTTATAATTTGTAGGTACTATGAGAAAATGCTGGTGTTAATGTAACCTTGTAATACTTCGAGATAACGCAAACAATCCTACAAGAGAGCTGATTCGTTTTCGTCTTTGCTTACCGAAAAAAGAGAAAAGTTCAGCAGAATCTATTTCATCTTAAAAATTAGAACAGTCAATGTAACTTTAGGAGGCTATCTTGTGTTTTATGCATAGTGATTTGCAGAGTTTCTTTTTATAATCAATACGGATATCGTTTTGAAAATAATTCAAGAATAAGATGGGAATACAACTTCAACACTCAGTGAAAACATCAGCATTCGTCAAACAACATCAACAGTGTATATTTATAAAATTGACCTTCATAACCGTATAAAAATAACACGAATCAGCATTAAAAAATTTCAGTACTCGGAACTTATTTGGTCTCTTGACATTTCTAAATACATGCGCGGTGCGAGAGGTACCTAATTCAATTTGTACGGTTTCATTGTGTTACTTTCAAATGTTGTTTGAATAGAAAGAAGCCCTTTTGAAACGGTTATGTTTAGATTTTCCTGGAGAAAATTTTAGGTTTTGTTTGAATTCTTTTTCGCAATTTGGAAACGCCTTTGCCACCTCTCTTTTATTCAAATAAAGTTAATTGTTTATATTTTACGTAAGAAGTTCCAGAAAATCCAATATAGAAAATCGTTTTACTTTCTATTAATTTCTATAAATATTGATACTATACAAATCGTTGGATCTTGCTACACAACATATAGGTCTTCTATAGCATAGCAACCAATGTCAATTACTTCAAAGGATCAACAAAATGTTTTCATAGCTGTTACTAGTAATAATTTGTGAATATGGTCTATTACAAATTAATCTATTATAGTTTTCAACCCTACAAATTAATTCAGAAGTCTGCCACAACATCGTAAAATATTCATAGAATATACAGACGGGAACAGCTTACCTAACTTGGTAAAGTGGTATCGTATCGAAAACAACAAAATCAATTAGTTGAACCTTCATTACGTAGAAAGTAGAAGTATTCAATCAGTGATCCGAGACTCAGGGGATTAGTAAGATAGAACTTCTACATAAATAACGTTGTAAATAAGCCCAGCAGGACTTACTATAGAAATATTGCGATTTAAAAATTATAAATTACTACTGAGAAAGATGGTTCTCACTTAGATAGGGCATCTTAAACATTATTAATAATATTAATATTTATTTGTATATGTGTAGTGTATTGATTGTATTCATTATTTTCATAAGACGTATTTTGGTAATCCTTTATTAATTTGCTAATTTGGTGTTCAGTGTACACCATAACCCGATATTTCTGTTGCATTTTCTTTTTACAGATTTATCTGCACGAGATCGCTTCTTAGTGATAAAGCTTATTGTACAGTTTTATCACAGACTCAGTTATGTTTTTGATTGTTGTGTAGGTAGGTATTATTCATTGTGTACAATACAGTGTATTTTTATTTTCAATTCACCCAATAACAAGTATATTAAGTATATAATCGTTGACAAAAAGCACTGCGTAAATTATTGATTTCTTAAAACGTATAAATAAACTTCGACTTAGTTATTCTACTTTCATAATCAAGAATGAAAGAATCATTATAAATACGCGAATTAATTATTTCCACTTAACGGTTTATACAAGAATAGAAATGTTTAAAAATAAATATGAACGGATGAATGGAATGGTAATAACGTAAACAACGGGCGACCTATTTATTCATTGACTTTAGTTAGACCATTTAATTCTTGTTGCATTGTAATAGTTTTGCTAAAACATTAGTTTTTGACCTAACCAAAGTTCCCCAAACGGTATTCGGTTTTCCATATAGGTACACGAATGTCCAAACTCAGGCGCAAGGGTGAAACAATAACTGTATATTAAGCTCGAAACTCATTAAAACCGGGGACCCCTGGTGGTTGTAATATAATTCGCGTTCAGGAATCGAACTTAAATTGGACCTCCGAATTTGAAATATGTAGTTATTACATTAAGTGCTCAAATTAATTTGTACGATGAGTCTATAGTCATTGACTAATGGGTTTTGAGGACACTGAATTGATTGAGGTCAACATGCCTAAAAATGTGTAATACAAAATCTATGAATACAAACGTATAAAATGCGAAAGCGTGTTTGTCAGTCTGTACCTTACCTACCTTTTCACGAATCAACCGCTTAACGGATTTTGACGAAATCTAGTACGGCATAGCTTGCATCCCGGAGAAAAATCCCGGTTTTTAATCCTGGCAAATCAAAGAATTCCCACGCGACTTTTAATAATTTATACACGCGGACGTAGTAACACGACATTCTTACATATTATAACCACCTAACCTATTAACCTAAGTAAGAAACTTATCTAATCATAATCGTATTAACAACATCTGTTTGCCGAATCGCTATGCTAATTACTTGGAATAAAAAACAAAGTGGGGGCCCGCTCGGGTGGCAGCAGGGATGGCGTGTCAAGCAACACATTTAGTTTTGTTCAAATTCCAAGGTCAAGTTCAAGGGCTTTAACCGCAGAAGCCTCTAGTTAAACATATATTTTTTAGGCTTGCGCTTGACTGCAATCACACCAAACAGTAGAAGATGATGCAGTCTAAGGTGGAGCGCGCCTGCCTTGATGGTGCCTATTCACTCTTTTTTTGAAGGTACCAATATTATAGCTAGCGAGGAAATTTGAAGCGGGAGTGGAAATTACTTGAATAAATACCTCAAAAGAGAGATGCAAGTGTTTTCATTTTAGTTTAGAGAAGTAATTTGAAATGTGATAAGTTTAGCATGTAACAGTTTACACTTCACAACCCGCATAGTCTAACTGTAAGCTAGATAAATTAATGCTACAGGAAAGTTTGCGTTCAGTTAGATAGTGTTACTTAATATCCACAGTATTCGTTCTGGAAATACGGATTTACATTTAAATAAGTCCGACTGCTTACGATGCCCTAACGAATTAGGTATTGTAGTTGTTATTATTACGAATCATGTCAACTATCTAACTGTACGGTTAAGGATTGGAGCTCCCTAGTAGAATAATTGAGAGTAGTTTATAGCACCACTTCATCATATTGAGATCACGAACAAGAACAGGTACAAATAAAGATTTTTCAGTTTACTCGATGAACCGTTATGAAGGTGTTTGCGCTTGGTATTTGAAGAAAAATAAAGAACTTTTGATATCTCGATTTAATTAAAAACTAGTTAGCGATTACAAGTGCGATTTTGAAAACAACGATGTTATATAAAACGAAAAGCGAATGTCGAATGTCCATTTTAATTTGAATTGACGTTTTGAAAAAGTCGACGACACAGCTACGTGGACCAATCAGGTTGGCCCACGCCCGCGGTCAGCGTTCCGATCTACGCCGCAACATGCCCCCGGCCTTGGAACTCTTGGCTTCCAAGACTGTCCTCATCAGGGTCGACTAATGGGCAGATCTTCGCATAAGCTCGCCTCACAAGCCCGGATGCAGTTTGTATTTCTGCGACTCTTGAGATTCCATCCTTCCCAGGTATGTTTCTGATGACTCGTCCGAGATGCCATTTCAACGGCGGGAAGTTGTCCTCTTTGATGATGACCATAGTGTTGGGTTTAAGGTCTTGCGTGTTTTGTCTCCACTTCGTCCGTGTTTGCAGCTCGGATACGTATTCTTTCGACCAGCGTCTCCAAAAGTGTTGTCGAATTTGCTCAACCCTCCGGTACCGATCGAGTCTATGCGTGGGCGTCTCCACCAGGTTGTCGTAGGCAGGTGCGGTGAGCGTACGGCCAACCAGGAAATGAGCAGGACTAAGAGGAAGGAAGTCGTTAGGATCGGAAGACATTGGGGAGAGGGGACGAGAATTCAGGACAGCTTCAACTTGTGCTAATACTGTGCTGAACTCTTCGTATGTGAGATGCGCGTTACCGACCACGCGGCGAAGGTGGTACTTGCACGACTGTACTCCACGTTCCCACAGTCCACCAAAGTGGCTGGCATACGGCACTATGAATTTAAATTTAATTTTTTGTTGATTTGCGTATTCAATAATGTCAGAACTACAGCGTTCTAAAAATTGCGCGAATTCGTTTTTAAGTCCGACCATGGTGCGGCCATTATCAGACCACATTTCAGCGGGTTTTGACCTGCGTGAGACAAAGCGGTTGAGTGTGAGACAGTACGCTTTAGTAGTAAGATCACTCACCAGCTCTAAATGCACAGCGCGCGTAACGAGGCATATGAAAATGCAAATGTATGCCTTTGTAGTTTTAGCTCCCCTACCTTTTCTGGTCAACACGAACACTGGGCCGGCATAGTCAACGCCGCATCGAAAGAACGGAAAAGTGGGTGTAATCCTCTCGCTGGGAAGATTTCCCATCAGAGGGGTAAGTGTTTGACCTCGCAGGCGCTTACACACCACGCAGTCATGAACTACCTTTCTAGCGAGATTTCTGCCTGCGATTGGCCACCAAGATTCACGAAGGTGGAAAAGAAGCGCCTGCGGGGCTGCGTGTAGCAAGGATTTGTGTTCCTGGCGAAAAAGAAGAAGCGTGAAATGATGTTTGCCTGACAGTAAAATTGGGTGTTTTTTATTATAGTCGAACTCTGAATAGTCCAACCTGCCGCCAACTCGCAACAGTTTATTGTCATCAATAAACAGATTTAATTTACTTAAATTATGTTTATTTTTTAGCGCGCGATTGTTGGCTATTGACTTGTACTCAACTGGAAAAGATTCCAGTTGAGACAGCCTAACCAACAAGTTGTCGGCTTCTCTCAGCTCATCGACGGTAAGAACGCCCGACCGCTTATTAAGTTTATTGCGCGTATTATGTAAAAACCGTAAAACATAAGCAGTTGAGCGTCTCAGCCGGCCGAACTGAGAGAATCGTTGGAAATCGATAATAGATCCATCTTCAGAGCTCGACCTATCCTGGGCTACTAACGCGGTGACGTCACTACCCTTTATTTCAGGCAAGTCATTTGACTGTCCTTCGTGCGTGTAAAAGGGAGGTACGTTTTCACAGTCAAATTCACTGTAACGAAGGAAGGCTGGCCCTTCCCACCACAAATTAGACGAAGAGAGCTCCTCGAGATTCACCACCCCACGCGAAACGAGATCAGCTGGGTTCTCCTTCCCGCTTACATGACGCCACGGGAGATCCTTCGTCAAATCGTGAATTTCTATCGTCCTATTTTGAACGAACGTTTTTAACAATCGTGGCGGCATGCGCAGCCAACCTAAGACAATTGTCGAGTCCGTCCAAAATATTACGTGATCGAATTTGCAGTGAAGTGAATTGCGAACCTTGTTATACAGGCGAGCACCCACTAGAGCACCGAGAAGCTCTAACCGTGGGATGCTGACGGTTTTTAGCGGTGCAACCTTCCCTTTAGAACAGAGCAATTGCACTTTGACCGTATTAGCGCTTACGGTCCTTATATAAACGCACGCGCCGTACGCGATTTGAGAAGCGTCGCTAAAAATATGCATCTCGGTAGATATAGGATCAATATCCATGACATATCGAGGAACGCGGATCGTTTTTAGGATCGACAGCGAAGCGAGAAACCGGTTCCACTGACGCGCGATGTCAGTAGGTACGATGTCGTCCCAGTCCAATTTTAATAACCACAACTGTTGTAATAACATTTTTGCAGTCAAGATGAACGGACTTAAAATCCCCAGTGGATCGAAAATTTGAGATGCGTATGATAGAATTATGCGTTTAGTTATAGGTTCATTACTAGACTCAAATTCCGTATTGAAATAAAATTCGTCGCTGTCATTAAGCCAACCAATACCTAATGTTTTGTGATTTGTATTCTCCGCGAGTATTTGCTTAGAAGCGCACGACGATGACGTCATCTCGGGTTCACACGTAAAATTGAAAATCCACTTGCGTAGTGGGAAACAACCAGCTTGCAACGTCTTGGTTGTTTCTTCGCACAATTTTAATAATGTTTCTTTTTCGTGAGAACCCGTGATCATGTCGTCGACGTAAAAATCTTCATTGATGATTCGCGACACTTCGGGATTGGTTGCTTCGCATGCAAGTTGTTTTAGGCAGCGACAACTTAAAAACGGCGCCGCCGCGGTTCCGTAGGTGACCGTGTTGAGTCGATAGACACCGAGTGGCTGCGTGGGTTCGTCGCGCCAGAGAATCAGCTGAAGATCTCGCTGCTTTTCATCAACAAGGCACTGTCGGTACATCTTTTCGATGTCTGCGCATGCGACGTACCGATGTTGCCTGAAGCGCAATATAATTGAAATTAGGTCGCCTTGGATAGGCGGGCCTACCAACTGTAGGTCATTATAGCTAATTCCCGTGCTAGAAACGGCCCCAGCATCGTAAACAACTCGAAGTTTAGTAGTCGAGTGATTTTCGCGAAATACGCCGTGATGTGGCATAAAATAATGAGGGGTTCCGTAGGTCGAAACGCGAGTCATATGACCTAGGCTCTCATACTCATGAAGAAAATCTGCGTATAATTTTTTGTAAGCGGGCGCGCGTTCTAACCGCTTTTCTAACGCTAGGAAGCGTCGTTCCGCCTGTGGAAGTGATTCGCCCAAAAGATCGGGTGATGACTTAAGAGGTATGCTAACAATAAACCGTCCCTCGTCATTGCGCGTCGTAGTACGAGTGAACAGTTCTTCGCAAGCACGCTCAGCATCCGTGCGTGTATCCCGATCCCGAGGCAGCTCCTCGATCTCCCAGAATTGGCGTAATTGCGTGTCTATCGATTGCGTGAAATTACACTGAATAATCCTATCGTTGCGCGTATTAAATACGATAGGTCCCGATATTATCCAGCCTAAATGCGTATTTTGTAAATAAGGCCCGTTAGGTAACCTTATATTACCTTCGTGTATTAATTCCCAAAATATATCTGCGCCGATTAAAATATCTATTTTTCGAGAATCAAGAAAATGCGGGTCTGCCAGCTGTAAACTATTAGGTATACGAAACTTCGCGCGTTCATAATGTACAGCGGGCAACGTACTTGAAATTAGCGGCAATATGAAACAATGTATTTTAGTAGTGTAGGTAGATATGCGCGATTTAATCTCAATGTCGCATGATTTCGTGCATTGCGTCACTGAATTACCTACACCTCTTATTTCGTGAGTGGACTGTAATAATTCTACCCCTAGTTTTTTACTAAAGGCTTCGGTGATGAAACTGCGTTCGCTTCCGTTATCTAATAATGCATTTGCGAGTAAATAAACATTATTTCGAGTTCGTACTTCGATTAGCGCGGTGGACAGCAAAACCGGTTGCAAAGAACGATGTGTGCGTTTATCGTTACTGTGTGCATTATTTGCATAGCACACTGCATCCGCGGGGTTGAGGAGCGGCGCGGCGCCGCTCGGGAGCGACGCCGCGCGAGCACCGTTCATCAGTTGCCGATTATCGAATGACGAGTGCATTGTTAAGGAACCGTTAGTGTTACCTATCGTTTTCGTATCATCCGGGGGATGATTTAAATCATCCGAAGGATGAATTAGGGAATTATGCTTTTTAAAACAACGACGGCAACCGCCAAATTTGCAAAATTCAGCAGTATGGCTACTACTTTTCATGCAATTTTCGCATAATTTCCTATCGCGAAGAAACTTCAATTTCGATTCCAAATTAGAGTTAATGAATTGTGAACATGCGTAAAGTTGATGAGAGCCATTGCACATAACACAGTTTTTAGGCGCGGAGTGACGTTCGTGCGGCTTAGTGCTAGAAACATTGCATTTTGTGGATTTCATTCGATCGTTTTTCGTGTATTTTGATTCTTTATTAATTTGTGATGAATGTAATGTTTCTAGCATGTCCGCCCGATTTTTTAGGAAGTTAATTAAATCATCAACCTTTAATTTTAGCTTGGAATCGTTATTGTTAGTTATCAAAGTGCCTTTATGCTGTTCCCACTCGCGTTCCGTTGTTTTGTCCAGCTTAGACACAATTATAAAAATAATAAGTGTATCCCAGGAGTCCACCGGCTCCCCTAGGATCTTTAATGCGCGTATGTTTTTTAAAATTGTGTCACTAAGTGTTCTTATCGCCACTGGGGACTCTTTACTCAATGGTTGGATATTAAATATTGTTTTTATGTGATTTTGAATTAATAGTCTGTTGTTATTATACCGGTCGAGTAAGAGTTCCCAGGCGACAGAATAATTACTAGACGTGAACTCCAATGCGTCAATAACCAGCTCGGCACTACCCTTCAGGGAGGACTTTAGGTAGTGGAATTTCTGGATGGTGTTAATTTCATCTGAATCGTGTATGAGTGATTGAAATGTATCCCGAAATTCCAGCCAGTGTTCGTATGACCCATCAAAGGATGGCAAAGTTATGGTAGGTAATTTTACAGATCGTAACTGACTATTTTCGCATGTTTTCGAACAAGCTGTGACCTTACTACTGCTACTGCTGCCACACCTATTTGATAATAACTCAGCCTGCGACAATGTACTATAGTAGCAGTCCTCGAACTGCTCTCTGTGAGTTAATTGATCATCTAGATCAGTTTCGCTGACACATTCCTCTATCCTAGACTGAATGCTATTGAACTCACGATAAAGATTCGTGGCACCTTCAATGCGTAACTTTAAATCTATTTTGTTCTGAGGCGTTACAACATTTGCATCAAAATTATTAATATAAGTACCAAATTTTGTTAATCTACCTTTGAGAGTGCCACGTTTCTTAATTAGATCGCGTACGAGTAGTTCTAACTTATCATCGTTGAGCCCTAATTGCGGAGATTTGTCGCGATTTGCCATTTTGGGAAAGTGGAAGTACTTACGTGGGAGTACTTACCCTATAGCAGCTAGCAGGTTGCACATGCACGTTTACGAAGGAACAGCACTATATTAACCAAGTGAAGCAACGGGTTGGGTGGTTCCTGGATAGGTTGACCGTATCCTGCGCGTCTCGAAGTCAGCGTTTTCGTATATATCCGGTGCAGAAGGTCCACAAATTTATGTTTGCGCTTGGTATTTGAAGAAAAATAAAGAACTTTTGATATCTCGATTTAATTAAAAACTAGTTAGCGATTACAAGTGCGATTTTGAAAACAACGATGTTATATAAAACGAAAAGCGAATGTCGAATGTCCATTTTAATTTGAATTGACGTTTTGAAAAAGTCGACGACACAGCTACGTGGACCAATCAGGTTGGCCCACGCCCGCGGTCAGCGTTCCGATCTACGCCGCAACAGAAGGTATATTCAAACTCCCATTTAAAGAAATTACATTAAAATATAGCAGTTTTAGAGCGAAACGAATATGAAAGGGTTTTAAATTCCAATATCGCACTTTTTGATAAGTTAAATTTCCCAAAAATTCACAAGCAAAGGTCATCCGAACGTTTACCGAGAAGGGAAACCATCAATCAACATTTAGTTGATACAGCCACTTGAAACATGATTACCGCAAATTGACGCTGGCGCATTTCCAATTCTATTATAAGAACCACCGCAGACACTGTCGTGAAATGAATAAGAATAGGTAACAGGAACGATAATATTTAATGGGTTATGAATTCTTCGGCGCTATTTTGCTTTTTCGCCCGCCCGTTTTTCGGCTTCTACAGCTGCTAATGTAAACAAAACAGAACCTTTGTAGTTTTTGTTCCTTGATCTATATTCTACACCACTGTTCCTATGTATTGGACTTTGTATACAAAATATTTGATAACTTAAAAGTAAATAAAGACTTACTAGGTATTTATTTTATTTGATAACCTTGCTATAATTCGCACTGGTGCAGAAATTCTACTGGAAAAAGGAAATAAGAAAACGAATGCAAAAGCCGTAGTTAAATGGATTGAAATTCAATCCAAGTGCTTACGGAACCCTTTATAATATCACATTCTAAACTAAACCATTAATTTTTTAACCATTCGGTCGTCCAGCGGTTCGGCATTGGTTTCCCTCCATTATGGACGATATCTTTTTTATCCTTTTAAATTCGGTTAAAGCTCCATGTTTTTTGTGCTGCCCGCCTTTTTGAATTGCTCGCTAGATTCGAGGCCGAACTTCTGTTTGATACGTTTTTTACAAAACATACTCGTAAAACCTTCGAAATTGTAGGTACAATTTTTTTTTAAGAAACAGAGGTTTGATTGCGTTATCCCTAAAATAAGATGCATTTTAGAATTTAATCCCTCGTAAGTGGTTCTTATACAAGACTTCTACCTTAATAGATACTCTGCTGATTAGAATACAACAAAAAACTTCCGTCTTTATTCAAATAAATTACTGAGGTGTATTTTCACAACATGTGACAAAGATTAATAAAAACCTTCAATAATACCACCAAAAATAACTCGCAGTGTAAATTTTTGTTCGACACGAATATTTTGATAAGCTAATATAAACATTTACATTAAACGCTCGTAAATTTTTAGTGCCCTTGAGATTGTGGGCTGTGGCGTGCATATTATCTCGATTGGAGAGCAGCCAACTCGCTGCGATGCTTCGTCGATTTCCTTATTCAAATTATTTTTAATAATACCTAAAATATTGTCACCAACGACTAGAGATTACTCTTTTATGTAGCATAGGCAAAAAATTATTAATTTTATTTTTCTGTGCGCAGTCATTCTTACCTAAATATGGAAATAAATTAAACTCATTTCATTATAAAAATATTAAAATTTTAAACGATAAAGAGATAACGAACATGATTATTTCAAAAACAGAACGATTATTACGTCGCGAGTCAATAAAAAGTCACACCTCATAAATATTAATTTTGTTTGGAATGAAACTTTGTTTTTCGAGAAGTGTCGTTTCACTGACGGCATAATCAAGTTAGCTCAGTTCATTTTATGGCTTCAGCGCCATAAATATATTCCTTGGCTCATTATTTTCGATAAAAAACATGACAAATGGAAGCCATTACAGAAGGCACGTTACCGTCTGGCGTGCCGCCACGGTCGACAGCCTCGCCGCTTCGTCGCCTTGACCAAGTTCGAGACATGCGAGATGTCCGGTCCGTCTTGTGTGCATGTGAATTGCCAAATTATGTATAATGAACAATGAATATTCTAGCCATCTTACATGAGATAACATCGATATACATCCGCTAAACAAACGTTGATGTCACAGCAATTGCATAATCAGCCTGTATTGCGAAATAGCTAACTTGATTATACCATTGATCAACACAGACATCTTGTTAAACCACAGGTTAGAAAGGTAGATCTATTTAGAGAACAAACTTTTATACAAGATATCCGTCTGTAATAAGTTAACATCTGGTTCCTTTCCCACACCGGATTCCTTCCTTTGGCGCTGTAATTTTCCATCCAACTTATATTAAATAGCCGATCCGATCGATCAGACACGGCTTCGCACGATTCTTTGGTATAAAAATAGACTATTATGTACTAGCAAAAAACCTGCAGCAATATTAACATCAGTCTTATTAAATAAGAAGTTTTAGTCTTTTTCGATTTTTTTTCTAAACTCAGTGCCTTTACGCCTCTATGTAAACAGCCACAGAGTGCTAAAAATTTACATGTCGTCGAATAGCAAAATTTTATTAATACATATTATTATTATTATTAACACAAAATAAATACCTATTATGTGAAATTTCCTGTTTACGTTGCTAAGGCCGGCTTAGCGTAATATTATCAGTGACCCAATTTTTCACTAGTGTGATAGTGTGCTTAATGATAAGCCACGTTGATAGATAAGGACGGTATTTGATATATCTTATCACGCTGAAAGTATCTCGCAAATACTCGGCTCAAACAATATTTTAAACCTAATGTAATGCCATTTGAATCACGTAGTGATAACGATGTCTTTACTTCTTTCTTACTACTTTTTTTTTCTGTACAGCATTTTAAGCCATTAGTTTGTACCTTTTTTTAAATCTGATTCGTAAGGAACTTTTATAGGTGACCTATAATATTAGTACAGCCCCATCTATACAAAGTAAATTTAAAACGAACTATAGTTAAGTCTTAATCTAGTAGGTATATCAATTTGACAGAATCACTTACAAATTCATACACTTTCATCGCACCTTTCTTGTTTGTAGAGAATTTGATTCTCGGTCGTTGGTATCGTTGACAAAGTCTGAAGTTGTTGAACTCTTTATGCCCGCGAAAATTATTTCTCAATCTCTCACTCAATGTAATTACGTAGTACTCAATCATCAGAAAGTAAACAAAACTAAAGTTACGTTAATGTGATTTATTACATCGATAAAATAGTAAAAAGCAAAATTTGCTTATTCATTAGTTTTTCATACTTTTGTGAAAACACTAAATTTCCTTGAATTCATTTACTGGAATTTCTCTTTATTTATTTAAAGTAAACAGTTCAAGGCTCTATTAGGTACCTGTTGTGATTAATGATTTTCTTAAAAGATAAGCTGCTAGCTACCCTTTCGCGAAAATTGCCGAATATATTTTCGTTTTGGCATCGCGCCTAACGTTTTAACTTAGGGACATATTTTTTTCTACATTTGACTTTCGAATCGACGAATTGGCCTTAGTTTTATAGGTATAGATAATATAAAATAACTTTCTAAGATTAAATTTAAGAAAGATTTAAGTTTACAAAGGCCATGCTTTGTGAATTTTACGAGAATCGATAAAAGCTACGTCCTTCCAGAGACCCTAACATAGTGATAACATATCTATATCTAACATAAAATATTTTGTACAAAGAATATAAGGAGGAGAATGCCCTCAGCAAATCTTGAAAACTTCAAATGTCGCCAAGAATAAAGCAAAGATATAAAATGTAATAGCGCTATTCGACTTTACCCGGTCAAAGGTTCACCCTGTTCACCTTTCCAAGAGAAAATGTCTCAAATACCGGCATTACTGGCTGTCACTTCGTTTCAACTGAATGGACCGAAGCTTTTCGACTTTGATGTTATTCGTTAGGTAACTACCTAGTTTTTCAAGATTTTTAGATATTTTAGATTTAAAAATCCAATTCAATCACACAAATAATGCATAGTGATAGTAATGATAGTGACTTCACGAAATATTTTTATAATCAGTTGTATGTGCTTATATAATTAGGCATCTTTACATTGAAAATGGAAATATTACAGCTTAGAATAAATTGTCTAAACGCATAATGCCATTTCTCGTTATGCCCATTTAGATATTTCTCAGAATGTCTTTTTCTCAAAAATTTATATAGTTATCTGCTCACGTAAGAAGCTTGTTTTAGGACGCTATTCTATCAGCTAAGAATTCTTTTATGTTTTCTCTTTCCAAACCAATTTTGTGATTTTCCTTTAAAATGTGCTTCTATGTATTTCCCTTATTTATATCGTCATTCTCCTATATGTTTTATTCATAAATTCTATTAAGCTAAAATATGTCATTGGCATACATTTGGCATATACACCATTTACCAATATACGTTCTGTTTTATGTCTGAATAGCCACCCATCCAAATAATAACTCTTATATTTAAGCACATACTTTATAGAGGCAGGCATTCGGCTTTATTAAAACCTATACCTACTTATATAACGTCTTCTTCTATTTATAATAACATCCTGGAATGTATTTGTTCTAGTTTATTTGCCTTATTAGTTTTATGTTACTGACGTCAAAACAAAGGAGCCTTTATCCTCGTACAAATATTTTCCTTTTAATGCACCTACTCGGAGAATTTTTCTTTTTATGATTAGAAGAGGAAATCTTATACAAATAAATAGTATTGTTAACCTTTACATTGTTGAAAAGGACGAGTTAAATAAAACTAAAAATCCACAATCTCCATCGAAAGAATCCATCGCTTGTGTCAATGTTATTTTTTTGGAAGATTTTAGAGTAGTAATAACACATCAACATATGCTCAGAAAATACCAGCATAACATCACCAGGTGAGCGACTTCGAAAAATTAATGTATATTTATTTAAAATACCAATTTTAAGTTCCTCATCAAAATAGAAGGACCCAATCTTACAAGCAAACATTTACCTATATAAAACTTACTCTCCTGCAAATTTATAAGAAAGGCCGAGGGAGACGGGATTCTTTTAAAAGACATGATATCACAAGTCGTCAGATTATACGCAAAGTCACGTAAAGTTGGCACAGATAATAGCAGCGCAAACAGTAACCAGGTCAGCGACTTGGCATTACGTATAAAACGAGCCTCATGGGAAATTAATTCTCAACGCGCAGCTTGTGTGGATGTGGATGACCTCGCCGTAAATACCAGGGTGTGCTGCGTTCTATAAATCATGAAGATCGAACATGCAATCAACCTAATGATAGGGTAAAATTGCTTCACACGAATTTTATGAAATTATCAACACCTTTGCAGCAGTTTCACATGTGTCGCAATTTCGTGGTAAGTACGTGTGTAAACCTTGATTTTGAGATTCTGATGACGAGGTTATTTTTAACTAACCAGAATGAAAGGTAACTTCTCCAGCCAACTGAAACCCTGACGTGCACAACTAACCTAACTGGTACCAACTGGTTAGGTTCGCGATTACCTTGGTGCAACATAATTAAGCACATTCTCATAATAATATAGAGTCAGACAAACACAATGTTATCCATTTGGCGGGTAATTGTAGATCATCGTGAGACGTGGCATGGATGGCTTCCTGAGTCCTGATGTACAACATATACATATAAATTGTCATCCGATTACAAAAATGCTGCATACGGAAGAGTAGTATATTCAGTTAAATATGTAGTAATTTCAAAATGTTTAATTCAGCTGAAAATGGCAAAAATATAAGCCCGCGGAACTAAAAGCCAACATTAAATTGTAGTCATGACATACCCTCGGAAATCTGACAACAAACAGCAAGCAAAATGCACCTGCACAAAGTTGAATATAAAAGCTACCGAAGTGAGCTTTAAAGCAATGTTCTCGAGGGAAAGTACTGTGCCGTTTCGAAATACATATTGCACAAGACTGCAATGCAGTAATAATGCTTATCACTGTTTATATGTCGAGGTGAAGGTTAGCTTTATTAAAAGTTATAAGTTAGATGTACCTGCTATGTACTCGTACGTGCGGTACAATTTACTAATGAGAAATACTTAACAGTATTTCAAGTGAAATTTATAGCACGCGATGTTTAGAAAATTAAAATTTATATTGTATTTACCATTCCTTTCGCGTCTCTAAACACTTTTGCGAGGAGTTCAACTAAACCTATGCGTCCCGTGGCTGTTTTTATGCCAACTATTGGAATTCAAAAAGTGTAGGTACAGTATACCCACTTTGAATAAAATACTTTTCTTTTAACTTCTCAAACCTAATTTTTATTTCATTATGTAATAAGGCCAACTCTTTTAATAATTACAACAGGAACAGTAGGTAATATAATAGCATTTTTAGAAATGGTTTGGCTGAATCTCTCGAACTCAATAGCTTTTACTATTAAAATACAAGATGATCCTCAACTTCGTTTCCT
This sequence comes from Maniola jurtina, assembly GCF_905333055.1. NCBI lineage: Eukaryota > Metazoa > Arthropoda > Insecta > Lepidoptera > Nymphalidae > Maniola > Maniola jurtina. Next base: position 10,482,947 of record NC_060040.1, on the reverse strand, counting down.
TTCCAAAAAATCTAATTGATTATAAAGTATATTAATTAGCACAGTATTACCACATATTACTACACCCTTACTCAGTTTTGTCAGCTGAATTAGTAGAGTAGAATCTTCATAAGTACCTGTAACAAAAAACAAAAATATTGTTATCGAAATACTTAATGTTTTTATCATCATATAAGATAGATAAGGTAGAGGATTAGAGATTAGGAATTCAAAGTATTAATAACACTTTATCTTTTATCTCACAATAAACATACACTTTACATAATGCTGATTAGACGTCTAAACAATGACTTATACATTATTATCATTATGTAGCTTTTTCTGATCGGTGTTAGCCATTTTTGATTTGTTGGATTCTAATTTCTAACCGCTTTTAGTTAGCTTTTAGTTTAGAAACTATAAAATAACAATTCCAGGGTACCATCACATGCTTGGCTTCGTTATAATTGATGCAGAAAAGGTGATTTGAAAATGCGGTGCTGTATGAATTTCTGCAAAAATACTTGAGACAATGTATCCAACATCACACGGCGAGGGGAAGGCGATTAGTTTTCATTGTTTCCCCAGTGAAGTGCATCTCCGGGCTGCTTGGCTCAGAGTCCTCGGCAAACAAGACAACCTACCTATGCTGTGGTCTGCTCGCAGCATTTTATAAATTATGATATATTTAAACAGAAATTGGTGTTTGCTCGATATGCCTAGACATTGACTGCAAGTTGTTTCCAATGAGTATCTACCTAAACACAAATTGGAAGAACACACAATTGAAAATAAGTACATATTTTGTGGATAATGCCAACACAACAGTCTTAATCATTTTAATTTACCTAATAAGTAATTTAAAATTAAATACGAGTGTAACACAACTACATAATATAATAATATAAAATATGCATCACAAGAATACTTTTTAGCGTTTAAACTATCGTGAGTGATATACATCATAAATATTAAGTAATAAACGACGAGATTTATGTGATACTGACTAAGTTGGATCTATAGTTACTAAACAGAAAATTATAATTGAAATTTTGTGTAACAGCTATTAAATTTTTATTATATTTATTAACCGGGTCATGCTTCTCTCTTTAAATTAGTTGTGAGATTGTTGTTATCTTACATGGAAATTCCAAATGTCAAGCAATTTAGAATTCTGATGCAAATTAGTTATGTGGGTCTACAATCTACATAATTGCCCTGCCTCTTCAAGATTATGGCGTTATAGCATGCAACATCTTACCATATCAGGTTAGATTGTTGCTAAGCGGAACCGCGAAAAAGATAACATTATAATATAAACCGGACCGGGCTTTACTGTGTGGCCTTAACGAGTTTATACCAGGAACTTCGTAAACAATTGCTTTGTAACTTCGTAATTAGCCGGATGTAATTGTTGCTTGAGATATCTCGACCTACTTTCCTTACAATTGACAGTATCGACAATCGTGACAAGTGTCTCTAGTAAATCTTAAGCCTGACTATTATTATTATAGATAGCTAATCGATAAATCGATAAGTCGTCCAATGCTTGGTCTATGGTAGGTTAACTGTATAAAACAATGTTAAGTGGACATAACAGTTAACTACAGCCGTGATAGTATCTGTTGTCATTGTCACTAAACAAAGCTAAAAGAGAGTATTTATAAATATATATGTACGATTAGTTTCAAATTCGTCCGGGGTCTATATTCGATGGGATTCTACACGCGTTGCGGCGCTCAAACACAAAGGCAAAAAAAAGAATTATCCAATCAATTTGGTCCAATCATTCTCAAGTTATGGCGTGGCCAAGGGAAATAGGGATTCATTTTTACCCGACTACGGTAAAGCCAAGCAAGGGTTATTATAAGAAAATATAAGAAGATATCACTAACTACAGTTTGAACGCTAAGTTGACGTCTTGTAAGTAGGTACTAAGTAGGTACTGCCTTAAATCATTAGGTAAAAATATACAAAGCATCACAACTCGCAATGTAAAAGTCACCTTTGTTGCAAAATGAATATAGAAGGTAGGTACATAAATGCTGCCACGCTAAAATCTCCTTTGATCGCTTCACACACAGTTTCTGATTTATTCTCTACATTTCCATCTACGTCGATGATACTACCATACCACACATACCTATGCAATATTAAATTAAGTAAACGCATATTATAGGTTTTCATACATTAGTTTATCGCAAGTAAAAGGTCATAGGCTATCTTGCATAGAGCTACGTCGGAATATAAGTACTTACTCTTAGGCCAGACATAATTTATTAGGAAATTATAATAATATGATAAACTCCTTTAAGTTCAACCAGTATTATTATTATTATAGGTTTCTATATCGATGATAACTTTAATAAAGCACTACTTTTACGTTATGTTATCATTTAAAAAAATGTTTCGTTTAGATATCTATTTTTTGTACGTCTTATAGTTTAAAGTTAAACCTTATTTCTTTATTTGCATGAATCATAAAGTTACTTTATTATTATTACCTTATTATTATTATTACCTCAGTTGGGTCTGGAAACTTACAATTTGACATTATATTTTATCCCTACAACGTAGATCTTTATTAAGTAAATTAAGTAAAGATTGAGAAATTCAAACTGGATTTTTATTTAATTATGTTTGATAAATCTACAAACATTGATGATAATTTATGCATGATTCGTGTTTTAAGTGCATTTTATCACAACAAAGACAATTGATATCAAATTCATTAACTATTAATATTCTTATTGTTTCACGTCTTTTATCAGATAAGTGCATTGCAATCAGCTTTATCTTCTATCTAATACTTGACAAGCCGCCTCTTCTTATCGCTTTATTAGTGTACCATTAATGAGTACCTACTCTATATAGGTAATAACATAATCATATATTTAATATAATGAATACATATTATGTTTATGTAACTTATCAGTTACCAATTATACGAACAACGGTATGTATATACCTTTGTATAGTACATAATATTTGATACAGAGATGTATGTTTTTCCTTGTTTGATGCTTTCATTTGAAATACTGTTGAAACAATCATGTTTATACTATTGGAACTAATATATTCTGTTAATCGCCTTAACTGACACTCATTATGTATCAGCCTTCATCAACCATTAAAATATGTAGTATTTAATCGGTAATCTCATATTATTATAGAATGATTATGTAAGTATAGTAGTTAGGTATAACGCATATAATATGATGAAAGTATAACACGACCATAATCTAGATTCTAGTTCATAGTTCATACCTATGTCTAGTTGGTATTGAGATCATAGCGAGATAAATCCATCCTTATTATCCTCACACTTGTGATATGAAAACGCTAACGGACCCTCAACCACAAATTGCTCTTGATGGATCGAATGTTGAGGAGGTGGCCTACAATAAACTGAACATACTTAATATAATATATGTATGTGTCATTTAATATAAGTACAAAGTACAAAAGATATGAACATTTATTTTCTTTATTTAGCTTTTAAATCGCATTGATGTACTTCTTTTAAAATAATGCACTCATTTCTCTTTTCCCCCATATTATTTATAGTTGCAGACTAGCTAGCAGTCGAAAATAAACATGAAAATAAATCAACCCAAGTCACAAGTTAATTCGTGCAAAAATTTAAATCCATTCAAATTTAATTTAAATGAATTCTTTAATAAAGTGCGAAGAGGGTTTTTTGTAGAGATATAAAACGTGCATGCGAATTAAATTGAATATGTGAGCGAGTAATTAATCCAGATTCAGCTTAATTGGCCAACTTTAGAAGCACTGTTTCAATGAAAATTATGTTTTAATTTAAATATCTACCCTACGTGATGAATAATCCGTACTCATAAGACAAAAGATTAGTAGTGAAGAGCTCTTGACAACAATTTAAATTTGCTAAAATTAAAATTAAATTAAATATAAAATTAAAACCCAATTTAACGAGAATAACCAAATGTAGCCTATGTCACCCGTACCTTTACGACGAATAAATTGACACCTCATTTATCAAAATCGGCCCAGTAGTTTAGGCGCTACGGTGGAACACACAGAATCTGGATACAAACATACACACACACACACACACACATCCATAAATACATAGACTGCTAAAATCATAAACCCTTCCTTTTGGCTTTGTCGCAGTCGGGTAATAAAAACACACCCAGTCTGCATTTAAGCTACATTCCATTTCGGCCAGTGGCACTAAAATCGATTATCATATCCGACATGTAATAAATTACGGACGACGACGACCGGTCGAGCGGGCGGACTGCGGAGCGCCCGTGGGGAGTGGCCAACAGCTCTCATTAACCGTCGCTCTGCGCTCGATTGAAGCGCTATCAAATATTCAAATTGGCGAAAGTCTGAGCTATTCATTGTGTCACCGGTCCACGCATTTAAATGGCATTAGCGTGTCGATTATTAACCCCCGACCCAAAAAGAGGGGTGTTATAAGTTTGACCTGTGTATCTGTCTGTGGCATCGTAGCTCCTAAACTAATGAACTGATTTTAATTTAGTTTTTTTTTTGTTTGAAAAGTGGCTTGATCGAGAGTGTTCTTAGCTATAATCCAAGAAAATCGGTTCAGCCGTTTGAAAGTTATCAGCTCTTTTCTAGTTACTGTAACCTTCACTTGTCGGGGGTGTTATAAATTTTACACTTGTTTTAATTTAATGAATATTTTTACACCACACTAAATTCATATTAATATTATAAACTAGCTGATGCCCGACACTTCGACAGCGTGGTTTTGGGTTTTTAAAAATCCCGTGGGAGCTCTTGGATTTTCCGTTTGCGTGATTGAAGGATAAACAAACACACTTTCACATTTTATACTTAATATGGATAGTGATGTGAAAGTGTATATCTTTGTTACTTTTAGACAACTTATCTTCGCCAATTTTGACGAATGGTTTATTTACCCCACAGATGGTAATAGCCCCTTTTTATCCTGGAAAATCAAAGAGTTGCCACGGGATTTTTAAAAACCTAAATTCACACGAACGAAGTTAGGGGTATCATATTCTAGTTAAAAATAAAAAAAAACACTCGCGGACTTTCTAAAGTCGAAACCAACTTCGGAGTTAAATAAAATAGTCCAATTTAAAGCTATATTTTGACACAAAGATAATATATTTGTATGTACCTAATTAAAATGTTTATTAACGTGTGGTCCACAAAGCACGAGCAATAACCATGTAAAAAATTATAAACCGTTATAAATGAAATGAATAATGATTCATCTTGTGTAAGGTGATTGGGGTCGCATAGTTTTCGAAAAGGTCAAACAAACAATACTGGAAGTGGAGACCTCGGCTTGAATCCAACCGGTTGAGATAATTTAAGTGGATATAAAAATTAAATATAATGAGCAAGGCAGATGTGTTGAATAACGTATTCTTAATAAAGCAAAGGCTACGGGTATTATGTCGAGCCAAAACACATCAAGCTTATCTTTGAACGGCTATTTAGTAAAAGTCGGTCATTGGACATCGCTTGCGTTACGAAAACAAGCTGTATTATCACTGGAGATTTTTTTCCATCAATCATAGCCCGACATACCATAATAAATAACCCCGCATGAAGTAAGTGGAATAGAATAGAAAATAGAGTAATTTTTAGTAAAATAAAAATGTACATCAATATTTTATTTCTTCAATAATAACTATCTACTAGATTTCGTGGACAAAAACTAGAAATGCTGATATTATCTTAATGAGTACCTATGAATGGTAATAGTCAATTCAAGTTTTTAATATGGGAAAAATAATACACCTAACTTGAATATCGAGAAGGATGGTAGTTTAGAAATGTTAATATCGAAAACCAGTTTGAATAAAATCTGTCTGCCTGACTGTTCCTTACCTGTGCGTCCACAGTACATCCGATTGAGTTGAAACTTTGTACAGTTGTTGTTGGGACTTACGGGACGGTTTCTGACAAATTCCCATCGTTATCATCTTCATCTACATTCTACAGCCTACAACAGTTGGCACGCGAGTCGAATTTCAACGCATGTCGGGCTTAGTTAGTAGGTACATAAACTACATACATAAACTATATATTTTAATGTAATATATTGTGTTATTGCTTATACATGTTTTTGGGCAAAAATTAGACTAACATATATAGTAAAACTATGTAAAATATGTATTGGAAGTTAATAAAAAAATGTGTTTTCGCCGTAACAGTGCTAATGTGTAAAATTTTCAAAAGCTACCTAAAAACACTAAAACAATTTCGCAATCCATTGCCAAATGTTTTTTTCGTAGGTAAGTGTTCAAATTATTTTACAAATGGCGCTAAATAACTATTTATTTGTACCTAGGTATCTATCTACCCAGTGTTGCCAATCCAAAGCCGTTATAAAATGGGAGTGGGGGTGCAAAATGGTTATATATTTAAATTTAAAAATATATGTACATACTTATAAAAACATGTATAAAACAAATAATTATACCTGTAACATTGAGATTATTTTAACTTCAATGTCATTTTATATAATTAATCTTGTGAAGTAACTAGTAATAAATTAATGACATTATCACGTTGAAATACCTAGATAATTAAAGTTCCAAAGTTTTCCTACCTAAAACCTACCTTTTTAAAAAATATGGAAATATACTTTACTAGAAAGTTAGAGGGGACCGCAGCGCAGTATTCTTTCATTTATTCAGTCCCGTATTCTCATGCCCTTTCCACTGTCAATTTACGCATTTAGAATCATTTTCGACACAGGCACATTTATTATTTAGAAAAAGTAATAATAAAATTGTTTATGGACGACTTTGAACTTTCCTACGAAAAGAAACAAATTGTTTACATTTTTTTGGTCAAACAAAAAGCAGGTACACATGATGTTTAAGAAGAAGAATGCCCTTTTCTAAAGAACTGAGGGCAACTTTTTGCAAGCGAGCACAAAAAATATGCTTTATTCCCAAAATGCTTTGTAAGCCATAATTATAAGCAAGAATAACTTTGGGGATCTCTTTTGTTAGAAAGAGGGGAGTTTTTCTAAGCGGGTAACGACCGCGGCAGGTGGTAGGTACCTACATAAGTTGGCTGATAAATAAATTCAATAAAAAGAGCAACAAAAACTGGTTACAGACGAGGACAGGCCCGTCAATGTCAACTAAAGGTCGAACGAACATCTACATTCTACAACTGCCATGAATACGATAAAAATACACAAAGCAATATTGAAATAAAGACCAGAATTAATACTAAGTAATGAATTAATTAACATAAATTTACTTTATTATATTCAGTAAACCGTGTTACTACTATTGAGCAATAAAGCGGTTAGGTAGGTGTTAAGACGGAATTTGTTCTATATGCGTAAGTACTAAGTATGTAAAAATACTTTAAAAGAAGGAATAAAATGGAAGTTGAAAATAAAAACAAGCTTTTAGAAACAGCTCTGGCAACAAAATATTTGTGTACAAAAGTTGAAAAGAATTCTGCAATTCACTATCATATTCCTAAATCCAATTTCACGACACGTATGTGTGGAACACGTATTCTACTTGCAATAAAGTTTAAAGGACCCATCTTTGTATTCATCCGGTCGAGTCCATTAATATAATGAAGCCACAGCACCAGCACATCACGTTTCTAGCCGTGAGCCACGTCCGCATGTGCCACAAAAGGAATGTTCAGTATTATTACTGCGTCTGAAAAAAAGCTGACATTATTTTTTCCCAACATCCAGGTAGCGCAACAAAACCACCGAGCGGGGAAACCGGTCTAGTGAATAAAAAAAAACGCTCTTTGTAAATCCAAAGACATAAATCAAGCGGACTCACGACCACGACCGGTTCTTAGTGGTCTCGGGTTCGCAAGCTAATGAGACTTCAATCAAGGTCGACGCGTACGCCTGTAAATAACATTCCGTTTTATTAATATTATTCATCTGCAACTTGGTATCTAGAAGGTAATAATCATTATAACTCTTGTTGTGAAATGGTTTTTTGTCGTGGTTACCTTTCTCTTACATGTCAGATGTAGACTAAACACACCAATTCCTTGAAATTGCGTACATGATATATTGCCAGGACGCATTAAGATATGTATTTGGCAAAGTTTCATTTTAGAAATGAAACTGGTGCATTGTCTGACGCAGTCTGAGCTTTGTTTTTTTCCAGACTCAAACCATTAGACTTAGGCAATCCATTCTTTCTAAAAAGACTGAGGGTTATTAACACTTCTTAAGTCAGCAACATTACTGGAGGTAATAATGAAAGCAGTAATGAGAGCATCTATTGTGTGAAGCTGAAAAACAAACATTTCTCATTAGGCGACTAGCGCGAACCGAGCAATTGTTCTCTGGGAGGACATAACGGACCGTGTCGGATTTACGTCAACGCTTCTCGACCGACGACCTTTGGAATGTTGGGCGGTACAGCCGTGGTACAGCCTTCCATATCCGCTTTAAACAAAGCCACATCCTTGTTTCAATAAATCGCACGATATAACAAAAGGGTTTGTTATTGAGAATGTTAATCCAGTGTTCAGATCAAAGCTAGCACTATTCAAAACTTCAGACATTATTTAATGACAAATATTGTTGCGTGTTTTACGAGTATTATATGCAGATATTTTTGCTCGATTTTGAATACAGAACAATAGCAACTCAATAACTCGTAAAACAATATTTCATTATCAGACAGGTAACAAAAAACCAATTGATACAAAAAATAAAAAACAATAGACTTTTCGAGCATCATTAAGGTTATGTTATTTAATCTATCACAGCCTACGGACGTGAACGAATGGAATGGTACTGGAGTCAACGACCGACGGACCTCGGACCAATTCGCGACATGAGATTGAATAATAAGTTGATTGCGAACACGACCCAAGGCCGGCAGCCATTACCGAGCGCACGCCGCGCCGCCATTTTGCGCAGCGTGCACCCACCATTTACATAGTTAACGTTAACTTTATGACCCAAATCTTTCTTTAAGTCTCTTCTTCACTTAGTGTGCAAACAAAAACGTGTTTTTAGGTCGTGTGAATAGTTAAGAAATTGTACTTATGTATAGTCCCAAAATTGTGTGATACCTACATAACAGGCACAGACCACTACTACTAAGCCGAGACTGATGAAAAGCTAGCAGACAGACAGACAGACAGACGGACAGACACACTTTTGCATTTATACGTAATATTAGTATGGATATGGATAGTAAACGAGACAAGTAAGTATATACACATACAACAGTCGTACTATTAATGATTGATGATGTATTATACCTATTACGTAAGGGCATTGTAAAAGGAATTACGAGTACGTTCCATAACTGTAGCACACTGTAGGATGTGATTGCAATTGTAGCAATTAAATAAACTCAGCGTTGTAACGAGACGATATGGCTGTGCGACGTTCTCGAATACAATTGAAGCTATTTTTACTCCATGACTAATTGTTCTCATCATCATTGGACTTATAAAAGATATTACTGTTAACAGATGTCTCAAGTATCACTTATTCATTTCAGTCGTTGACGTATATTGACATTCTAAACGTAGAAAGTTATAAAGCGATTATTTTCTAATAGCTTTGTTAGCAGATCATTTCTACAAGAAGGCCTCAATAATGATAGTAATGTCTATATTGATGCTATATTGTGATACAAAAAAGGATTAGATTTTTTGAAATCTCAAACAACACACGCTGCGGTTAATCAATAGAAACATAGCCAGTAACACTTCTTCCCTATTATTTCAGATCTTCTTGAAAGTTCAATCCTTGATAAAATATTGTAAGAACAGCTCACATAGAAATTCTACACAAAATTGATCTTTAGTAAAAAGGTCCCCCGATCGGCATTGATGCCCGGTTTTGTTGGATCGAATATTTCGCTCTTTTATTCAGGGTCAGATCCCTCCGGCCAAGGCATTGGATCATATTTTGATGAATGAGAAGGTATGAAAGAGATAGAGTACATGATTTTTATAGCAGGTAGGTCTCAAAAACCTCATGATATTAATTTCATACAAAAACTTGTATGCGTAACAAAACTACACAGGCCTCATTATGTTCTTGTGTAGTGTAGTTAATCTGAAATATTGATATTATTATACTTACTGACATATTGATGAATTCAAATTGTCCTTGTAATCGTTGAATTCATGTTGGCTGAATCGTTATTCATCGTTATCACATCGGAAATCCTATATCATTAACACATATAAAAATTACTGCAAACATCTTTGTAAGAATTTGTTCAACAGAAGCACATTTCAAACTTGGAAACAACTTGAAAACGAACATGGTGTTGAAAATGTCCACGCCTACGCGATCTGGAAATACAATGCACTGCTCCATCCATGAGAACAGTATGAACGAGAAGGTTAACAGCAAAATGTATTTTGCCAAAAATACAAATTTTAAAAATGAAATAAGGTTGACCAATGAAAATGCTAACAATGCCTTGGCTAAAGCTACAAATACTGAAGACATCAATAGTTCATCAAAAGGTAGTATTGACAGACTATATAAAGACAAGTCTTTGAAGAGTTCAATTAGTGAGGAGAGAAGCTCAAAAACAAAATTTTAAACTGTTCAACATCTTAAAACTCCTGATAGATTAAGCGACAAAAGGCGTCGTCCCTCGCCCGAGCCGGGCTACGCAAAGAGGAGGCCAGGCGTTATGAAAGATCACTGGTCTTCGGTCACAATCCGAGAGCAAATACCATGTGGTCCGTGTATAACATCAACTGAACGTTTGATTTTTATCATTTGATTGAAATAAAGGTTATCTGATGTAATTTATCTTGAATTCTTGACGCTAACTAATCAGCTGTTCAATTCATAAAGTATGATTTAAGATAATAATATTGCCCATAGATTTTGACCAGACCAGTTTTGACCAACGTTTTGGATCAATATTTATTTAGTTTTACTGAATTCCTGGCATTAAGAAAACCTTCCAGAAGAAACCGTAAAACATAACTTATGAAGCCATAACAAAAAACTCGTCTTCGTTCGTTTACTTTCCTTGAATGAGAGTATAAAATACTGCAGATTTATTAATGTCGTTCAGAAGATTATTACTCGTATAAATAAGTTCATATATAATTAATAATGTACATAACATATGCGCAATTATATTCGAAGTTACAATAAAGTTGGCAATGAGGGAGGAAATGAAATGCTAATTGAATTTATCAGCATTACATCGAATTAAGTGTACTTAATGAATTTTCCAATGATTAAATGTTAATTTCGTGCTATAATTTCCAGTCGATTTATCCACGAAGATGAGTGGAAGTGATCTCGTGATTATGCTATTGCGTGTTGGTAACATCCAAGATACTCGTTTATTGCTCATAGCGTTGGAAAATTGTAATTTGAATTCTCAAAGCCTAGTTTCCGAGGCTATTGTCCTGTTAATGATGCTTGATGTATTGCGACTATTTCAAATTGTTGTTAGGTAGGTGGATAATATAGGGGGTCATGATTAAGCTGGGATATTTAATGATGATGAAAATAATGTTTGAGTACGTCAACCTATCCTTTTCGTTTTGCTAGTTCATCTATATAAAGTTTGCAACATGATCGTCGTCGATATGGTTATTTATTTTTAAAACATCAGCACGATCAATACATTTTATATACCTATTGCATGTTTTCCTATGTGACTGCACTTAAATAATAATCTCATACCTACCTGGTATAACGCAGCCACGATTTGTTTATGATTACTGCCATTAACACAAATATTAATGGAAATACAAATTAATTAGGCCTTTGAGTTCAATCGTGCACAGTAATTTGCTTTTGATAGGTATTAAAATTAACGAAAAGTTCGGAATTAAAGCAAAGCTATTAATAATATTGAATTTAATATTCGCTATACAGGTTTCGATAAGCTTGATTAGCGTGCCGGGGTCTCGTTGTATTTCTTTTCTATATGTACTATGTGGGTACATACTTATAAAATAAACATCGGTACAGAAGGAAAAAAATCCAAAAAAAAAGAGCAACCGCAGAGTTTCTTGCTGGTTCTTCTCTGTAGGAAAGGCATTCCGAAACATGGTACATGCATTTGACGATTCAAAAGTACCTACTTGTAAAAGTCTAATTAAATAAGAAATATTTTTATTTATTTACTTATTTCAAATTCTACTTAGATGAGATGTATCAATACTCTCTACGCTAATATTATAAAGAGGTAAAGTTTGTAAAGTTTGTTTGTAGGAAGTAATCTCTGGAAGTAAAGAACCGATTTTGAAAATTCTTTCACCAATTGAAAGCTACATTCTTCCTGAATGACATAGACTATATTGTTTTATTATCAAGCACCCATACGAACTAGTTAATAATAAATTTTACAGACAGGACCATTTATAAATAATTACTCATATGTTAGCTGCATTGGTGAATGGTCATAAATGTCAATCAACGCAACAATCAATTGGGGCTTGCGAGTGCGTATGCGCACTGTCACCAGTGGCTTACGTAAACCGGCGCCATCTTGGCGAGTGATATTCTACAATCTTGATTGATCACGAACATTTATTAATATATTTATCAGGGGGCACGGCAGTGCCCCCGCCAAGACGAGCCAAACGCGGCGGCCGGGGCGCTACGTACCTTTTTCTCGAAGTGTTTCGCCGTATTTTCGACCCGTCATAACTTCGGTCTGGATGACGCTAGAAAGCTGAAATTTTCAGTATAAGGTGTCCTCAGCAAATTTACCAAATATACCAAATATCAAATATCTAGCTTTTATGGTTACAGATTTATTGATACCTAAAATACGCCGATTTCGTCCCTCACTGATGATCATCAAAACCTCTACTCAAAACCTCTAAGGTACTTCCCGAAGTCCTAGAAGACTGAAATTTGGTATGTAGACTAGAAATTGCATACAAACTACAGGAAAATTAAGACTTTGGAAATTTCCCCCCTCTACGCCTCTTATGAGAAAAGCAAATCTGTAAATTCTGTCGCTAGAATGCTGATATTTTCAGGATAAGATGTCTTTGGCAGACTTATTAAACGCACTGAGTATCAATTGTCTAGCTTTTATAGTTTCAGATTTATTGACAGTCAAACTTCTAGTCTGTAATTCTAGGGCACTTCCCGAAGTCCTAGAAGACTGAAATTTGGTATGTAGACTACAAATTGCATACAAACTACAGGAAAATTAAGACTTTGGAAATTCCCCCCCTCTACGCCTCTTATGAGAAAAGCAAATCTGTAAATTCTGTCGCTAGAATGCTGATATTTTCAGGATAAGATGTCCTTGGCAGACTTATTAAACGCACTGATTATCAATTGTCTAGCTTTTATAGTTTCAGATTTATCGACATTCAAAACCTCTAGTCACAAATTCTAGGGTACTTTCTGAAGTTCTAGAAGACTGAAATTTGGCATTAAGTAGGAATTTCAACAATTATGAACAACAGATAAATTAAGAAATCGGGTCCCCCTTCATCCCCTCGTATATGAGATGCATATCTGTAAAATCTGTTGCTCGAATTCTAAAGTTTTCAGGATAAGATGTCCGTGGCAGATTTATCAAACGTACCAAGTATCTGTGTTTCCTGAAGTCCTAAAAGACTGAAATTAGGTATATCTGCTTCAAAATTGAGTTGCAAGATTCCACCCGAACAAACATATTTACATACGAGTACATTGCAAGTTGAATAAAAGCTTTTAAAAAAAGAGGTAACGATAGAGAGTGGGCCATGAAAATGATGTACATACAAAAAATAGATCCAAAAAAATCTAGGGCACCTGCCAAAAAGAAATGAAATCCCACCAAAAACATTTCATGTAAAAAGGTAGCCAAGACTCACAAGTTCATAATGTTTTCACTGTTAAAAAGTTATGAGATCTCTAGTAGCTCCGCTCTTAATATTGATAACATATTAATTGTATTTATGCCCATAAGGTTAATTTCTACATTATGAGCTAGGACTTTGAAGTATGACACACTGTATCGATAAAACGACTTGCTATTTATGTGTCGTTTTTCATCGTTAGAAATTACAACCAAGTGAAAAAACCTTGTTATTTGATCTATAATTTTAGCCTTACATCAATGCTTACATCATGTAAGCGTACCTATAACATTAGACTAATAGTCTAATAAAATTAATGAACGATTTATGCTATCAGAAAAACAACAAAAAATATAGAACACGTTCCAAGGAAAGGGTTGTGGATAAATTCTTCTTGGGAGCGCATTCGTCGGTAAAATTCCCTTTATTGGGATCATGAATCTTGGCGTTTAGGGCGATTAGAAAGAGACGAATGTATTGTGAGATTATCCAGATACGCCTGTATAACTCGCCCCACGTTTGGAGCGGGTTTCAGAGCCGGTTCGCCGGACATGTGGCTAAAGGACAAATAAAAGTCATAACGGAGCGAGAGTAACCAACGCAATAATTCTGTGAATTATTCATTCGCGTCGCCCTGGCGAGAATTCTTTACATCTGTAATACGGGTTTTGAATAAAGCAGCGCGGTCGTTAAACGAGTATAATGAGCCTAAATTACAAATTCAGCGTCAAAACAGTCCTTGATTTGTTTTCGTATACTTACTACACTTTACATACCTACACTTCGGTTTCGTCACTTTATACACTATACCAGCTACGGATGTGTGAGTAGGTCATGATTTTTCATGAGATCTTTAATGTCATTTGCGTTGCGCATTACTCTAAGTAGGTACCTACTCAAAGGAATTCCTGAATCTTTATTCTGAATCGTAATTCGAGTCAATAAAGTTAATCATTCTTCATCAATCACTCCTAATGTTTTGGATGACTCTTTTGTCTAAAGATATGCTCTCTCAAAGAGTTCTTTGTTCTATTCGGTTATTCAAAGTAGAAGAATTCCATTCTCAAAAAGATAATAAATCGGGCCGTCCAGTGCACGTTCAATAAATTTTAAAAGGGGGCAAGATAAGAGATACAGCGACGGCTATTATGGACGGCTGAGGTAATAGAGATCGAGTTAGCGATGTGTGACTGAGATAGAAGATATCTAGTAACTCACGTAACGGTAAACCGGGGTGAAAGTACACATAGTCAACACAATGCTACATAGTGTAAAAGGTTTAACATTTTGCATGAAGATGATTATTATAATGTGTTATACCTACTTTACTCGTAAGTAATAATATTACATATTCATTTGTTACCTACCTATTTATTTAATTAATGTACTTACATATTGCAGCAATAAATCAATCACATTAAATGTAATCAGAATACAAAACGAGGAAGTAGGTAGATAACAAAGTAATCTCAAGGTTGAACTGAAATTTATTTTCATTAGCGTGGTAATTTTGTATTAAAGTTACCTATTTGGCAACTGGTTTTATTCAACACAATAAATATTTTTTAAGTATCTATTTGAACAATTAATTAAGTACGATAAGAACATAAAAACCGAACAATAGTTTTAGTTAAACTTTATTAAGTTAAACTTGAATTAGTATCTGATAAGGAACAAATTCCAACTTCAAAGAAGTCATAGTAGCGACTAGCGCATAATTATTATTATTGATGTTGATGACAAAGAGTGTCACTCAGTTCCGTACTTTGAAAGGATACGTACGTGTAATTATATTCTGAAGTAATTATATGATTTCCAACTGCAAATATACCTAAGTTTGTAATCGCAAATTTTGATTTGTAGTTATATCTACCAATAGTTTTAGAATTTTTCCCTTTACTTGTGCTATACCTAAGATATTTCATGAATAGATCAACGGGAAGTACGCTGTAAGTTTGTATAACAAAATATGTACAAACAGCCATATCTTTTCATTGCGTTAACTTAGAAGTTAGATTTTTTGACAGCTCCAATCTTCACGCGTTCCTGAGAAAAAAGGTCTTGACAGACAGAAAACGAAGTGAGCCTCTAAGGGTCCCTTTTTTCATTTGAGGTACGGAACCCTAAAAATGAGACCAGGTACATGAACAAAATAATCCACGTTAGTTATAGGTATGTGTGTTAGATTCGCGGCGCGTTCACGGCCGCGTTCCCGCGCCATTGTCTTTACGTAACGAATACGTGACGCGAGCGATTCGACTCATTTATTATGCTTGCGCCTCGCCTCGTTCGCGTTTCACGGTGTCGATTTCCCTGACTATTGTTTTTGTTATCTTGAAGCTAATCTATGCATATATTTTATTCCCATTGTAATTTAATTTTTGCTCAACGGTACTTATTTTTTGCTTACACGTTTCTTTATTGTCGTTGTTTTTCTGTCTTATTCAAATTACAAATTCATTAGCAGCCCGGTTTGAAATTTTATCTGATTTTGTTGTTTGTTGATACATTATACTTAGGTATTATGATGAAACAATGTCGGATTAAAGTCCAATATTTTGCAAAGTAGCATGCAACTAGCATGTCTAGCAAACATAAAAAAACCTAACCTAACTACCTATAAAACAAAGTTCAGTTTTAATTTAATTAGGTAGTGTAGAGGTTATAGAATCGAGCATCCTGTTTTTATAATACTTAATAG
The DNA here is from genome assembly GCF_905333055.1 of Maniola jurtina. Taxonomy (NCBI): domain Eukaryota; kingdom Metazoa; phylum Arthropoda; class Insecta; order Lepidoptera; family Nymphalidae; genus Maniola; species Maniola jurtina. The sequence goes on along the minus strand of NC_060040.1, from coordinate 10,466,458 downwards.
TGATTACAAATTTAGGATATATTTTTATTCCGAAAATAATAGGTTTCCTTCGGGATACAGGATGAAATTTTTAATGCATATTTCCACATAACTCCGTCAAATCGAAACCGATTTTATAAAATTTTTTTTAATATAAAAGTTGTACCATTAGGGGTTTATTATTTGGCGAATATTTGAAGAACGTTATCGAAGATGGAGGACGAAAATCTTCGACGCATAGCAGCAAATCACTCACATACCATTAAATACATAAGATACAAGCATAGGTACATACAACATAATATTATGTGCTTGAATACCCGACTAACTGAAACATCAACACACAACTCAAACTGCCGTGTCTACACAATTTAATAGCATGAATAATGAAATAAGAATCACAACTCACAATAACAAGAAGAATTCCAGAAAATAAAATAATTACTTAACATTTACCAGTCATTATGGTATAGAAGTAAGACATACAGTGAAAATTTTAAACCGTTTTATACAAAACAAAGAGCTGATTTGAAGCCATAAATCATTTATAATGATCCATTTACCATAATAGAGCATTGTCTGTCTATTGGCGGGAAAGAAAATAAAGAATGCTTTACAGTTTACACCATCAATATCTATATTTCATGGGTTCCGAGAATCTGCAAATCTTACTTCAACAACATCAAACAATGCAGTAAAGTATGGCTTCATAGCTCACCAAAGTCAAACAGAACCGTCAAAACATGAAAATATCCGTTAGTTCCGTTATGACTACGAGAGCATACTTACCTACACGCGAAAAGTCAATAAAGCAATCAGTGTAAACCTGTAAGGCGTAAAGCGACATAATAACGTAGCCACTACATTATCTTTAATTAATTACCTACCTATTAAAATAGTAGCATGGTTCACTAACATTTATGATTATTATTCACCCAAAAACCACAAAGGCTTATTGGATAGTTCTGGGTAGGCACCTTACAGATGTACAATTTCCAATAAATTTCAACACGTATCTTCGTGATAGAAATCAATTTACAAGCACATAGGTGGGTTTCCTCTGGGAAATTCCACAGGCGATAGATAAGACGATAGATTCACACGTCAAGGATTTTAATAATACTGGGAGGACATCAGAGTTTTATAAAATCCTTTTGATCCTATACCTAACGTTATTTAAGTAAAGGGTCAATGGACAATTTGCAAGCTCAAGACGCACACATAAGTTTGTTCAGAGTTCAAACAATTGAAATTCTAACGGCTCACTGTTTCGATAAAACAGATTGGCATGTCGCAGACTCTGAGCTTTGGTTTGATGAGGCCCACAGTGAGCGACCAGCGTGCGACATGATTTTTTTATTATGTCATCACCACGGAATGTTCGAAGACGTTAGTCCTCAAGCACTGAGGAATTTAGGACGAGAAGACACCTCTCGAAGATTCCCGCACGTTGTCCAGCTGAGTTGGATCTGTTACTCGAAATTGGACCTACCTAGCTGGATAACTAACTACCTATCTAGCTGGATACAATTAATTATGCTTCTATATTTAGTAACGCCCTAAGTGCTGTATTTTCCGCCAGTAAACATCATGCGATTAATTGCACACACGCTTGGCGCGAAGCCCCCACGCCACGCACGCTTTTCTTTACATGTTAGTGACTCACGCTTGGCCGTGTGTCACTGACCTTCACGTAACACCGGCCGGATGCGCGCCTGTCATAGCGCCGTGCACTTAATCATGCCACGTTCCGATTCACACACTGCGGCGCACCCAAACAAAAGCAACAAACATTAATTCAATCAGTACAATGATATATAAAATCAAATTGTAATAAAACATTCTTAATATATGCCCTTGGTATGATGATTTCCATAGAGCAAGATTTGTTTCTATATGTACCTACCACTAGACTCGGTACGCAATTACATCGTCTCTATTGTGGTTTGATCATAAACGCAATCCATTGTCAACGTAGCCGGGTGGTGACTATAGTATAACTACTACTGTCGATACAGCAAATATTTCGAAAAAATTATAGACGGTGGTAAATCCAAGGTGCTGAATGGCGATCTCGGACCGGAAAGTGTAGTGTTGGAAGACCCCCTCCCCCCCCCCCATTAGGTGGACCGACTACATAAATAAAAAAAAATCAATAAATGCAATAAAAATTACGGTATTTCTAATTAGAACATCGTTAAAACCCTCATTTTTCTGTCAATAAATAATCGAAAATAATGACAAAAAATACCTGTCTCAGCTTCAGTTCGCCTCATTAAGAGTCAGGTTGAAATTGGGGTGAACGCATTCCTGCACGTCAGCCCACCCCACAGAACGTGAGCCCGACGTGTCGCCCCCGCCCCCCGCACCCCGGCCTGCCGTTTAAACCCCGGGGAGAAGCTCCCCCGCCTGGTTTGGTATGCAAATTTAATATTGTAACTTTTATACAGACACAAGGGCAGTGGGAACGGTATGAAAGCGGTTTTAATGTTCAAATGGAAGCTGTCCGCTTGCATTAGACCCTGAGTATTGCTCTGAATTGGAGCGAAATAAAACTATCCAATTTAAAAATACAGTTCTGCAGTTTAAAATAAAATATTTTCAGACTGAAAAACTCTATAACGTAGTTTAACACATGTATTTCGAGTCGAAAAAACTGGTTCAAAATAAAGAAGCATTGAAAATGAATAGCTTCATTCTATGTATGCTGACATATTATGAGATATAGGATACAAAAGTCAAGACAAAATCGAAGCCATAGAAAAGGATCTGAGAAATCGAACTGAAAAATAATATAGAAACCAAAGTAGAGAAAAATAGCCTTAAAGAAGAGTAAAAAGTCCTAAGAAATTGTAGGTAAACCGAATACCAAAAAGATATAATATTGCGTTGCTAAATATCTGCTATGGTAGACTAAGATTAAGGCTGGTCTCCGATCTTTAATCTAAGCTGATAGATTTATCGACAGTATTACAGAATCAGTGTAAAACTCACCAAGCCTGTTAAACATAAACTCCACAGTCCACACCATTACAAATCATTCGAACCATTAGCATTGAGACATTAACGGACAGGTATTTAACTTTAAACTGCACAAGCATCTGAAGTCATCATTAATACTTAGATAGGAAGCTATTAAGATTTCCATTTAGCAAAGATTACCGTAGACTCGATAGTTGCGCAACTAAGCTATTAACATATCTGTATACATTAAACGCTGAGAGGCGATACGCCAGCGCATAACGGCATGTATGTAAAGTTATGCAAACGAGGAGGCAGGCATGCACGCAAAATTCGCCGTAGCACAACCCGAATGCAGATTGCCTCGTTAACGTGGACGATGCAACAGCATTTTCTAAATTAATCGCTGTGAACAAAAGAAATGTGCAATGCACTCTGTAATATACGCCTTTCGCCTACATAGTTAAGTCTTTATTACGTAGGTATGTCGGATCGCAGTTTATGTCACTTCCGCAGCTATGTTTTAGCTATGGCGAAATGTAAGACAGGTTTCCCTAGTGCGCTACCCAGCACTCTCCATACAAACGTAATTTGCTTCTCATTTGAATATTAATCAATCGAGCGCAATGAAATTTTGAAGACACGTTTTAGAAACTTTGATATCTGTTATTTGTCAATTTTCCGTAATAATGGGTTGTTTCAAAGTTACATAGGCTCATACAAATTTTAAATGCGAATATGTTTTTAAGATTGACAACTTGGAAAAATGTCTGCACTTAATTAAAAGTCCATTAATTCTCTTATTTATGTTTCTTTTATTGTGATAAGATCTTTGATAGACATAATGCTGAGATTGGTTACCATTTTGTTGTACAAAAAAGAGCTATTAAACTGTAATTTGTTCACTAAGTTATTAGAACAATACAATTCAATGAATTTGTTAACCAAGGACAATTTAAATCAAATAAAACTATCGAAAAAAAAATAACTGAATTCAAGAGAAATCATTTAAAAGGCATTATAATATGTATATAATATAGCACGAACCTGCACGAACAGTATTCATGAATAATATATTAGTGTTAATTTACTGCGATTGAATATTAAAACGTTATTTCCCGCATAAATATTGAATCACTATCTATACAACAAACGATACTTTATTAATGGCATCAACAAAACATGCTATTACAAAGATTTATAAAGGGTCAAATGATTACGAAAATATTCAACTACTTCCTCATTTATTTATAGCCGATAACTTATCGGCAATAAATAACAGTTTCAAAACAAGTTTTTTCAACATTTCAATCAATTTGACCTTAAGTTATGTTAATGCTGGCCTCAATAGCATACCTAATCATAAATATAAACACGCACGGTAGTGACTGGTGATTCAACATTAATTCGTATTGGTTGAAAATCAAAACAAAGGGCAGAAGACTCGTTCGAGATGTTTATCTTGAACCGGTCTCAAGTTTATTACAGCATGTAATTTGAGTATACGTGACATTTTATTCCATTGAAACGCCTTATACGGTGTCGAGCAATAATTTATTACATTTAAAAAGGTATAAAATTTGAATTGATCGTTTATTTTTATGATCGATCCATTCGACAGCTCATGACGACATAGGCATCTGAATTCTGGTACTTGGCCAATGGCCATCAAAGCCAGAGGGAGTAAGAAATCACACTTAAATTGTGCAACTGTTTACGCAATGTTGGCTGCTGAAATTAACGGCTTGTTTTTAGTAATTTGAATACAGTTAAAATTCTCGGTAATTACAATACAGTAAGCGGATAAAAAAATCCTAGATCCAATAAGTAGGTAAGGTACGTTGCAGACCAAGAACAAAGCTGAGTAAGTTCAGCTTAGCTATCATAGCTGGGTTAATTTTTCATACTTGTGCGCAGACCGCAAACTATGTAAACTAAGCTTTGTTAACTAACGGAAATATTATGTGAAGAGCTTAGCTTACCGATCCAAAACTATGTACGTCCTCTCGCGTCCCCTAACCCTTTACACATCCACTCACAATACTGACTTGGTTTTCGCATAGTTGTTGATGTGTACGCAACTAATTTCTAGTTTATTTACGAGTATAGTTTAGCTTAGCTATGTTAGCTTAGTAAACAAGTGTAAATTAAAAATTTATAACACCCCCGACGATCCAAAGTATCTGAGTTTTCCAAAGAATCATTTTCAAATAAATAATTATGTATTTAGGCAACGTCCATCTTGACAGCTTGACATTTGTCTATTGACATAATATTATGAACCTAACGGTTATCTAACCTTCTTTTCTACAAGAAAACTAGAAAAGAGCTGATAACTCTTAAACGGCTGAACCAATTTATTTTATATTATAGCTAAGAACACTCTCGATCAAGCCACCTTTCAAACAAAAAAAACTAAATTAAAATCGGTTCATTCGTTTAGGTGCTACGATGCCACAGACAGATACACAGATACACAGATACACACGTCAAACTTATAACACCCCTCTTTTTGGGTCGGGGGTTAAAAACGAAGATAAATTTAGCTCAGCTGTTGGTTTGCAACTTGCTTAAATGGTAACGAATTGTTCCGAATGACATGCAGTATACCTACCTATTAGCTCATGTGATTATATAAATAGTTCAGAGCAGTTGAAAGCGATTGAAAGCAAATTGTTCGATAAACAAGCTAAGTGTGACTACTGTAGGGTCCGGTGGCCGCAGAAGCTGATCTACTCGTAATATCCGAATTCCGTCTAAACGCTTATCTAGCACAAAGGGCTGTCGCTTGCACGATGCTTTGTATTTTACAAGAACGTTCACGTGCGATTCAGTATAATACTAATGTAATTTAGGCTTTGATGTATCAATGAGTTTTGATTAGGGTAAAGTTTTACCTTCCTTTACTTTATTTAGCTACCTATTACAAAAAATAATGCCCTTTACAAAATAATTCAGGACAGTATCGAGATCAAATTCAAGTGAGTTTAAATAAAATATATGCATTTCTCCTGCAAATTATTAAACTAACTTAACATGTCAATTGTCTTTGTGACTGCGCTTACAATGCAAGTCTAAAATAGCCTAAAATACCGTAAATGTGATGTGGTGATAAAATGGTCACTAATTTACCATTAGGTACAAATAAAAGCAATTTAAATTTTATGATAACATACATAAAAGATAAGAAAAGGTTGCTTCTAAGAATCGAATGAAAAGATCTCCTTCAGACAACCTTTAGTAAAAATATTTAAAACAGAGGAAAATAGAATAGAAATACCAAAGCAAATCAACTTATTTTAGTAATAATTAATAGCATTATCTACCAGAACACTAGTCAAAGTGACCGACCAACCTTGGCAACTTGACTAGTTAGTAGTTTCACATTCAAAACCAGTTTCCGACCAGGCAGGTCGGCTCCCAACGAAAGTGATTGAACTTCGATGAACAACACGGAAAGTTCAAACGATCCCTGCAGTATTTGCTCCGGAGTCCGGACCTACAGTTCACAACTTTCAAAGTAATATAAAGTTTACTGAATACAGTATCAGTTGTATGAATTCAGAAACTTTCAGGAACAAGGAACTTTAACGACTTAAGTAAATTCAACATAACCGAATTATATGACTTTAAAATGTAATTTGTAATGAAATAAGAATACCAATCTATGAATTCAACGATGAAATGAAATAAAAAAGATAGCCTTTTAGAAAAAACCTTTTCAGAATGGAAAACTCTGGCAGGTTCTGACACATCTCACTAGATTTTAACATTCAAGGGGCGGATCAACAAATTCCTGAAAAAGCTGGCACAACGTCTTGACGGTTCCTCTGGTGCTGCAGCCTGCAAATTATATTCATAGGCGGCAGTAATCAGTTATCTAACATATGGTTCGTGTTATGTTACAAAAATTATTAAGTAAATAATACGTATTACCAAACACGTATCTATTAGCAGATGAAAATCGTAAGACTATGTATTTGTACAACTCCTTTCCATACAACTGAACACTTAAAATATTCTGAGCAAGATAAAGTTTTATTGGAGCGCATATATAGAGTAGGTACTACAATAAGGAGTAAATAGTATGAACTAAAAGCCGAAGTAACCCAACTAGTTTCAAACGAATGCGAATGGCAGTCGCCGGTCACTGCCTCTACACGGTCGCCTGTATAGTTAAGTTAGATTCGATTACTCTAATTTGCTGTTATCACGACATTGTTTACTGTTACTTCCAGAATACCAAGGAGATTTTTGATTGTAGTCAGCAAAATAATTACATCAATAGTAATTAATTCCTAGAAAAGACTGTGATGACAGGGAAATATGGAGCTATTATGCAAATACAAATCAAAATACCATTCACCTTAATTTACATGACAGAAATAAATCGTTCCAATTTAGTGACGTCACGCCTGTCACGGACAGCCATCGCGGAATGAAAGCACTTTTTATCAGCTTTATTTGCGGGCACAGCGGTGGTTTGGCGTGGAGAATTTTCAATTTCGCAATTGTCACCGTTGGGTACGTTGACTTTGCTTATTGAGGTCGATGCTTTGTATTTTTTATAAATAACTATCATTTCTAAATGTTCTATTTCAATTATTCAGCACTATTGGTTGTCTGCAGAGCGTAGGCGTGCGTTGTTAATGCGACATTCTCGAACAACCGTAAATTAATCATCTTTTTTATCATAACTGCGTAAATAACCTTCTTTTACAACACGCAAATCTATTTCACCCCCTTTCTACACATCGTGCGTCCCAACTGTCGCCTGTCACGAACAGACATCTCGAAATGAAAGCGCTTTTATCAGTTTTATTTGCGGACACATCACACAGAGTAGTGGTTTGGCTGCAGATTTTTCAATTTCCCCGTTGCTGTACGTTGACTACTTCTGGTTACCTCTTATAACACTAATCATTATCATACTTTTGTGGTACTTTTAGCTCACTATCAAATCTGCTTCATAGCTGAGAATTTCATCAGATAACTGAAATGATTTAGTTATTATTATTCTAATAGGTATGTCTAGAAATACTAGGAATTTGAAATCGAAAACACTTTATCATTCACGCATCCTAGCCGTTAACATTACGGCCCCATTAATTATCTCTAATACAATAGATACCATTAAACGGTACTAAATTCACAGTTAATGAGATATTTATTAGACAGGAATGCCGTCGATTGCAAATGGCCTCTATTCATCTTCGGTGCAATCACCAAAGCGCAAACATTAGAGAAAGTATGGGGGACGACAGTGCAGATTTATTATTCTCCCACACGAACAACGGAATGCTCATTGTTCTGATATCATTGTAAAATATGAGGTTAAACGCTTTATTTATTAGTAGTTACCTCTCGTTGATTTATGCAAATAACCAACAGTTATGTAACTCGAGACTCCTTGAAATGCATTGCCTAAAATCACTTTAAAGTTTGATTTTATTATCTTCTGAATCAAATCTAATTTATTGAAAAGTTATTCAGACTTTATTTATAACAAAAAATAAAGGAAGAAAACAGGTGTGATCATTTTCTTTCTTTTCCCACTAGATTTAGACACTGTACCCTGTATAGCTCCTAAGGCTACATGTATGTATACTATGTATACATTCAGTGTAAAGCTCTTTCTACCGATTGACTATCAAATTGAATGGGTCCAATCTAGGATCACAGACGTAGTTAGTGCACTTGAAAGCCTTGGATCCCCTAAGCCGCATTGCCGATTCCTATTCCCTTTGAGAGTGCCTTAACATATTCCTGCTAATATTAGATTTCAAACGTTTCAGAGACCCTATTTATGTTACTAACATTTCACTACTAACATAGCATTAGTTTCGTTTGCGTAGATCTTCTGACTATAATAATATTATACCTACTAATTTACCCGTTCTATATCTTGCCATTGCGTGATGAAAATCTTACCCAAAACTGGATTCGATTTTTAGTATAGAAATGGAAGTTCTTAAATGTCTTTTATTGTGGTTTGAGCTGGTACAATGTCATCTAGAATAGCTAAATATTAAGCTTTTTTAGATTTCTCGAGTAATTGAAGACATCTTCATCAATCACATTATACAGGGTGTTTAGTAATTAGTATAATATAATGACGAGGCCTTGGCCTATCTAAAGATGGCCAACGATCTCAGTGAGTTAGGGCACGTTAGGGTCTTTGACGTAATTTTTATTTTTTTATTTTGTATGGAAATTTTATAATTTTATTTCGTCATTATACTTCAGCATTGTATTTATCAGATCAAAGTAGCATGGGTACGTGTTGTCTTTATATACTAATTATACCAAACAGCCTGTATATCATTCAATTACACTTTTCAAGCCCAGTCTAGTCGTTGAAACCAATAGGAAATTACCTGCAGGTTGTGGTGGCGGTTCTACAGTGGTGATCTGTCCGTTGCTTCTAACCCCTGTCTTCTTTCTCGTGCTTGTGGTAGCTGGACTCTTGGTGGCTTCTCGTTCTACCCTCTGTAAAAAGAAAGTCAAAATTTGTTATAACAGCATTTGAGGGACTACGATTATTAGGTAGGTCGCAAAAGCCGCTAGTTGTAATAACTTTAAGTCTTTACACTACAAATAGCTGGGATTTATATTTTGGTCATTATAACCAAAATGTTATTATAAATGATGTCGTTTTAAACGATTTTGACTATAAAATAAATATTAATCATTGCTGTTTTGTAGGTCTCTAGTTCTACGCTTAGTAACTACAAGATTTACTAGCTATCTAGTAGACACAGTTATGCAATCTGTACATGCAAATAGTATTTTTGTGGATTTAGGTTTTTAAGGACTTAGTAAGAACTTTCGTTTTTGCTAATATATAAATTTTATATCAGTCTCCATGATGCAAGCTCTGATATCATTACTATTCGGCATGGATAAACAATGAACGTATTTTTCAAGAAAATATTCATTAATATTGTGGGTTTGTATTACAATAGAGAATCTTAAGTAACAACATCAATTCACCAGCACGTCAACTTTGCTTAGGCATCTCTTTCACGAGCAAATAATAACTTAATATGTATTTTGATCCTGTTTGTTGTGAGACGGCCGAATGTAGTGTTTCAGTTTAAATGTTAATTATTTACCCACTTGTGATTACCAGAGCGTTTTGCGGTCTCATTAAAATTCAATTTAGGTCACCGTCTAATCTCTAGTAGAGGTAGGTATGAATACGAAGCGAATAAAACAGCGCTCCATCTTTGCCGCAATGTAAACACTCGCGAACATTAAGTTGGTAAGGAAATACTAAGCAAATATTTAAGCGAGCAGTAACTTGAAAAACAGCTGCACAAAAAGAGCCTTATTAAATAGGTTTGGTGAATTGTGAAGGAGTAATCCACTTATTGCGCCTGACGGTTCCTGGGCCAACTGTTCCGAGCCCTGCTGAGTCATTGTTCTTTGTCGCGCTGAGTCACGACTCAATGCTCAATTCTGATCCGCCGACTCAGCAAGCACACCGCCCGCTTATTACGCTGACTTGCCGGAATGTATCAATGCACTGCACTAATGCTGATTGATACACGATAAGCTCTATTAATTGATTCCGAGTCCTTGGTGTAATTTCATTATTGAAATGTCATGATCATGAATAGATACTCTAAAACATTAATTTAAGAGTCGAAGCGAGTAGTGGAATGCTATGTAGATAGATTGACAATTTACTGAGATCACTACCCAATACCCATATTATAAAGGCGAAAGAGTGTCCTTCGATCACGTCACAACAGAAGAACGGATCGAATTGATTTTTTCATGGATAAAGCTAAAGACCTGGAGAGGAACAAAGACTACTTTTTATGCCGGATAATCAAGTTCCCAGGGGATTTTAAAACCCTAACTCCACGCGGATAAAGTCACGGGCTTCAGCTAGTACAAAATAAGGAGAGTAAGTGATTAACTAAAGAAATAAAATTTCGCTGTAAAACGTGAAACAGCGATAATAAAATTACTACATCCAAGAATCCAAGAATTTTACTATCAAGAAGTAATTTATGTACATGCGTATTGCGTACCTACATAATAAACGAGCCAATCGTTAAACATTCGGATGTAGAAAGACGTAAGTTTAGTACTATTGGATATCTCGGCGCAAAGTTATTAGAACAGCTGATCGCTCTGTTGACGTAACAAAAACCTCTAAAAACATGAAAGAAAATGTACGGGGGGTTACGAGCTAGGGGTACGGGTTACGGCACGCCATGCCAAGTATCGTGAAAAATGGGGCATGCGGCGGTCTGAGGGTGTTCAAGAGGAGGTTGGGGTGGGTCGGACTGTTTATGTGCACCGGCGAACATTATGCCATGACAGCGCGCTGCGTCATCGGGAAATTGACAAACAACGGATACATCGCTACTGTTTGAGGGCATACTTTTTTTTTTATAAAAGAAGAATCATGAATAATACTCCGCTTTCCCCTCCAACTAAGCGTAAAGCTTGTGCCAGGAGTGGGTACGATAATAGTGCAACGGGTGGGGTTTGAACCGCCAACCTTATGGAATTCAGTCCGCTCCTCAACCGTTGAGCTATCAAGGCTTTGGGACATACATAGGACAAAACCTTTTAAAAATAATACAGACTGCCTTTGCCTTTTATGTACTTATTATTTATTTGAAATGTCGGATGCAAGTACGTTGAGTCATTAGTTAATACAAAGACAGGTTTTGCGGATTTCTGGCACAGTACGTGTATAACATGGCAATTTTACAACCCAACCCATATATTTTAATATAATAAATTCGAAAATCTGTATAACTGTCTGATAAATTTCACGGCCCATTTGTTTAACCGATTCTGACGAAAGGTACAGGAAAGACAGGCTACTTTTGGTTCTGAAAAATCAGAGTTCCCACGGGATGTTTGAAAAACATAATCTGGATTTAACAAGTTGCGGGCATCATCTACTTGGTACAGAGATAGCTTGTATCTAGGACACTGACATAGATCACTTTTATCTCGGAAAATCAAAGGATTTTTATACTGAATCTACGTGGGTAAAGCCGCGGGCATGTGCCATTGAGGCAAGTTCTATATACAAGACCTTAGGCATTTATTTTTACAAAGGAATGAGACAGTTGTTTATTTAAATTAGGGTTTGTCATGCGTTTGTAGGGTAGCAGAGGTAGGCACGGTAATGTAAATTTCCATTAAAAGGAACACGTAAAATATGTTTGACAGACTATTTATAAGGTTGTCAGTATAACATGAAATATATGATAACTGTACATCATACATGGTAAGGTCTCCCCACTCATGGTCATCAATCAAGTCCTTCAAGGGGCAATATGATGGATCGGCTATACGGTATCATTATTAGAGTTCCGTACATCCAGAAAAAAAAGAAACCCTAACACTAACTTTTCTGTCTGTCTGTCCGTCAAGAGAGTCGCAACTTATGGGGTTAGTTAAGTACTTCCCGTTGACCCAGAATCATGTCTTATATAATATACTCTATCCACGGAAAGAAATTAGTATATCTTCCCCCATCTCCGCACTCCCATTCCGTACTCCGTATCGCACTCCCATACAAATGACACAGAAAAAATCTCAGAGGGCGTTCACTCAATCACAAACGAAAACCAATCACAAACGAAACTATGTTTTCAAATTGAATTTCGAATGTTTTTGAAAGCATTTTCGAATTGAATATCGAATGTTTTTTGAAAACATGTATGTGTTATGCGTAACTCAAAATGGTTCACGCCCACTGAGATTTTTGTCTCTGTTATTTGTATAGGATTATGTAACAGAAAGAGCGCTAACTTCTTTCCGTGTATATAGTACCTATAGCACAAGTACTGTAAGGGAAAAATCCGAAAACCTTTTGGTTACATTAAAAAAAAATGAAAAGTGTTATTTTTTGGACGACGGGTCGGAACTCTACGCGCGCGAGACCGACTCGCTCTTGACCGGTTTTTTAGTGTAAAATAATGGCATGAGATAGCGAAGTGAAAGTGTATATCAGTGAAAGTGTGCACGTCGTATGACTGACCTACGCAATGTGACTGAAGTGGGCCATGGCTGCTTGCTCAAGAACCGCAACAGCATAACTCGTCAACGATTAAACCGCCGCACATACAAACATACACCTACACATGATATAATTGTACCTATTTAAGTACAATAATTCAAGGCTACATAACTAAAATCATGAACAAAGTCATTAGATATTTTCTTTTGTATATCGAGTGTATAAGGTTTACTCTCAACGAAACCAGCTACCACATGAACTTGAAGTAAATAACAAGAACACTCATAAGTAAATATTTTTTAATTCATATCTAAAATTGCGAAATTGCACAGGAGTCGAACCTGCGTCTTCTGGGTTCAGGCCCGATAAAACACTAAACAAACACTTATATTTAATAACTAGCTGATACCCGCGACTTCGTTCGCGTGGATGTAGATTTTTTAAAATTCCCGTGGGAACTCTTTGATTTTCCGGGATGAAAAGTAGCCTATGTGCTAATCCAAGGTGTAATCTATCTCCATTCTAAATTTCAGCCCAATCCGTCCAGTAGTTTTAGCGTGAAGGAGTAACAAACATACACACACACACACACATACAAACTTTCTCCTTTATAATATTAGTGTGATGTACATATTAAGATTGCGAAAATATTGGATACAATTAATTTTATCTATAGAAGAACTTCTATTCAAAATCTCAAAAAGTTCCACTATTCATTTTCGTTATTTTAATAAGCATCTGTCCTATACAACATAAGTACTTACGGGTGAAGCTGAAGTATCAGTTTTGTTAAGATTCAACCCTTCTCTATTCCGACACGCGTTCTCCACTCAAAAGGTTACGAGCCTTTTGCCTAGGGCACTTATTCATTTGCAGGTGCCCACATTTTCTCTCGGGTAACCCTAAATTATAAAATACTTGAACCCTTTGACTTGACACCTTATGTGTTTTTATCTAAATAAAGAGATACACTAAAGTCCTTCACACACTAGCAAATCTAAACCTTGGCCAAAACCTTTTTTAGCGGGAATGTACGACTACGACTTGCTTGTCTATACCAGATATTTTGCTGATGATGTGAATATATCAAACGATGTAAGTAATGAAAATAATTATCGAGAATACAAAGAGTTTCAAATTAAAATGCCCTTTTTTAAGATACGTAAATATTTGAACGAAACTCTGATACTAAAAATGGCATATTCCAAAATGTTTAAAATGGAAAGAACTCTTTTTAGTCACAAAAATATTAGCTATCTGATAGAAAGCTATGAAACAAAAGTAACCATATATTTCTGATAATATACTGTGTTATACGTAGGTAATGTATACCGTAGGCCGCTGTAAAAGCGAACGATCCATTTAATACCACCATAACCCTTGTGTGTCAGTCACCCCGACTTAGAGGCAACCCTCTTTAAGCCTTTATCGTCGAGTGAGAAATGATTAATCTAACAAAGAACAATATTCGTACTATAATGGAAATAGGTCTATAGTTGAAATAGTTAAAACGATAAAGACTTTTTAATATTGGGAAACCTTTTAACCGTGTTGGTGGGTAAACAAATTAGGCTTTATCTTTTGATGTGAGTTTGCACTAAAACATAATCATGTGAATTTAATAATGATACACATACGAATGTGTCGAAACTCAGTGCCAATGTAATCGCAGTTCAATATACTATTACCAGAAAAGAAAGTTTTTAACATGTTTTCATGTTAAAAACTTAACTTAACAGTTAAATATATCAGGTATATTGACCTTTTTAAACAAAATAAAGAACAGGAATGTTTAGCAAGTGGGTGTAGAGATACTTCATCAGATGCATAACAAAAATCATTCAAAAGTTATTCACTTCGGAGATTAGAAAACGGTACAATTACGATTCGCATTTCAAGATTCCGTTAGACATTCATTATTCTCATAAGCAACCTACGCCCGAGATTAAATGGAAAAGTAAATAATAAACACATTAATTACGTTAAGCATACTTAGGAGGGATTACGACAGACATGAATGTATGAAGAACAAAAAATAAATATGAATAACAGTTCCTCTTTATTTACTCATACTGCTACACTTGAGCTCCTTGATGGGCACTATGTGGGCTGTAATCGCCTGAGACTATTAATATATTCACCTACACAGTATTATGTTTGGCGATCAAATCAATAACGTAACGGTGAAAGGAATTAATATGTAGGTATCATCCTGTAAATCATTTAGTAGTACTTTTTACCCGACTGCGGCAAAGCCAAAAGGAAGGGTTATGTATAAAAATAATAGTTATAACATGAGTTGGCGCTTATCTGTCAACTTATTTGGATGTTACAGTTTTGTAATTTAGATGCAAGATATACGTAGGATGATAGAACAGTAATGAACAACACTGGTTCGAACTTCGACTGAACTTTTTGGCGAGCCACTTTATGGGTACAAACAAACAAACTTGGAATTGAAAAATAATATGGTTCAACTTTTTGTAAAGCCAATAATTATACATAATCCTTCTTACCCACCAAGGTGACCTTACGATGCACAATGAAAAATGACAGTGAATAGGCTTGACGGACAATGCACCATTATAAGTACCACCATCCGTCAAACCCATATTGTCATTTTTCATGTGCATCGTGGATCACTTTGGTAGGAGGGGAACTCCCGAAAAACTGTGAATATGGCGCTTAACCACTAGACTATCAAGGCTTTTAATGAAACAACATTAAAAAGTTACGCCGTTTGTTATGAAACTTTCCAGTTTATGGCAATTAAGAGTAAATCTCACTTTAGTAACCAATAAAACGACCACTACTTTAACGGTTCTTAGTTACGTAATTGAAATAAGTAATCGAGCGAAGAATTTGATTGATATCAGAAGGAAAATTACTAAAATAAACGTGTTTTAAAAAGGTCATGTCTTCTTTTATTCCACGAATACAAACTTTATTATTTTCGAGACTCGTATATTCTGACCATTCTTTTTGTTCAGAGAAGGTTCTGTTTGGCCGTGGGCTGTTATTACCGGACCTTCCATATTATGTAAATGAGACATACTTAATAATGTTTATCTCTTAAATTGCTTCAGCCAGTCATTAAACAATTTATGTAGGCACTTAGTTTGTTTTTAAAATAAAACAATTCAGAAATCTCTTCTTAATATTATCACCTAGATTTTTATACAAAAGTAAAGGATGAATTGTTTTACATTCTTTTTACTTAAATGTCTTCTTTTATATATTATAATATATTTATGTCCCTTATTCCATAATTTAAGTTGTCGAAGATTTGTTTTTTCTTGTAAGGTTTGATTCTAAGAACGTTGAAACATACCTAATCACAAAGTCAATAACTTACTTGTTAACTAAGTGGTAACTATTCCGATATGTGTTATTTTGGCTTACACTTACGAGTTAAGAGTTTACGACCCACGTATCCATCAAAACTCAATTAATATCTATCTAAACTTTAACATGAAATATACGATACAATAACAAGATTAAACATCTTGACATATATGTTCCATATGTTACATTAGGTTCAGTTCGTTAGAAGTTTCTGACTAATACAAAACTAAATGGAGTAAGTGCTAATCGAGATATGTTACTTGGTCAACTATGTATGTACGTAGATGTATATCCATTACCCACTATACCGTTAAGAGTGAAATCTCAATGGCCAAAGTTCATTTTCATACAAAAATTAGTGCTAAAAAGTAAAAAGGGTTTTTTTGAAAAAATATTCTAAGAATTCTATGACTAACAAACATTTCGATGCACACAGAATATTAAGTAAAAAATATCAAAAATATAACTGTTAACTGGCATTAAAAAATACTCATCGAATTAAATGATGACCATATTATTATATCACGTGATGAAAACCTTGTTTATTGAAGTCAAATTTCAATTCTTCCACATAAAAAAGTAAGCATTGTAATCCAAAGGCCTTGACTTCTGTCTGAATTTAACCTAAATGAAATCCTTCGCTATTCAAACCGTTGCAAATACAAAGCTCAAATAAGCCTTTTCCCATTTCCAATAACTGTAATACCACTGAGTATTTTTGTACTAAAACTTTGCCACGTGTAACATTTGAACTTTGCTCTATCTATATTTTCCTCTACGAAGTACAATCACAAAATTATTTTATGAATAGAAATTGGGTTTCTTCTTTCTAGTAGGTACTTACCTTTACAATAGTATTTTATTTCAAAAATTATTTCACTCGTTTTAAAACTGTGGAAGATAAACATGACGCGAAACTAGATCGAGTTTACTTTCACGTTTTATAAAAATGCTAGTTTTTATTTTCGAAAAATCAACTCAACATTTTATTTGTACGAGCAAATAGAAGAAACAGGAAACATTCGCATTCTTACTGCCATTACGAGTTTGCACAACTGTATGGCTCTCAGAGCCGGAACGAGTTTGAGCAAATAGGTCTTAAGTGTGAGAAAGACGTTGAAAGACATTTGTATAGTAGTTCAGATAGGACTATGTTCTCGTGTTTACTTAATTCTCAATATTACTATCCTAAGCAACAGTCAACCTGAATGTAACTTTCCAAGTTTCCAAGTTACCTACAGGTTCACGTTAAGTGTGTGTTGAAAATTATACAGAGATCAGAGATGTCAAACGACGTTTTTCCATAACTTTTCTGTCCATACTAAATGACAGATTAACATACAGCTAACGAAGAGTTAAACAAGCTTCGGGTAGTATAATAACTTCTTATAATAATACAAGTGTAAATTAAAAATTTTCAACACCCCCGACAAATCATTTTCAAATAAATAATTATGTATATCTAGGCAACGTCCATATTGACAGCTTGACATTTGTCAATTGAGACTTGAATATTATGAACCTAAGGGTTATCTAACCTTCTTTTCTACAAGAAAACTAGAAAATAGCTGATAACTTTTAAACGGCTGAACCTATTTTTTTGGATTATAGCTAAGAACACTCTCGATCAAGCCACCTTTCAAACAAAAAAAACTAAATTAAAATCGGTTCATTCGTTTAGGCGCTACGATGCCACAGACAGATACACAGATACACAGATACACAGATACACACGTCAAACTTATAACACCCCTCTTTTTGGGTCGGGGGTTAAAAAGAGAAATCGAAATAAAATCAAGTCTAGGATAAACTAACAGCATAGTTTTTAGATAATTTCCACATAGCATTGATATAAACGAAGCATTAGCAGTGAGATAAACGAAGACCGTTCTAATTATACTAGACCACCATATTGATGTATTAATAAAACAAAAGGAAAAAAGGATAGCGATAGATAACCGGTGGTCCAAAGTCAAAACTTGCCGTCAGCAGCCTAACTCGAGGCGAAAATATTTGCCAGCCAAAAAACACCCCAGATATTATGTACCTACTATCTAAACTCTAAAGTAACCATCTTTCAAGTTACTTACAATCTATATCGATGAAGACAAAATATAATAGCTCACTTACCTAATTTAATAAGAACTATAAAGGCACATATCGACAAAGAAGAACAACATTAAGCCATAGCAAAAAGTAACCTCATTATGTCACGCAATCTTAAAAGAGTATTACTCAAACGATCAACCATAAATAAATAATCTTTTCAAACGAAGACATAAATCAATAGGAAGTAAAGCTGATCGCTCACAGGAAGTTCGATAGCGGGTGAACGGCCTATCGAATATCGCCAGGTGATTTATTCTCGTTAGGGATAAGGACCCACCCCTCTCCGGTAAAGATATACGAGTACCATGGCAAGTTTCACGTGCTGGTTTTATTGGTAATTGAATCTTATTTTTCCCTGTAAACTTATTTCTAAGAGTTAATGCCCTACTTAGAATAAAAACTTATTAAGTACTATGAAATGAAATCAAAATGATCTACATATATGAAAATGAAATAATATAAGGGTAAAAGGTACTTGAGTTCAAGTTTCTAGAGTTCAATGTACCTAACATAATCACACAACTATAACTACTCTACAAAGTAGTAAACTAGTAACCACATTATAAGCGCAACAGAGTACCTATATTAATTTTCGTGAGTTTCATATCTCATGTACACATAGGAATTCTGAAATAAATTATTTATTTTTCTATTAGGTAATAGGTATTAATAGTTATTTCTGAAGCATTCCAACTTGCCCCGATAGCCACTTTATTTTGTACCCAATCACTCTACTAACTTGTTTGCTTAAATACGTAGACTGGTTTCTAATGCCAAGCACTTTTGAAAAGTCTAGATTTATTTTTAGGTAAGTAATTAAAGCAGATCAATGTGGACAAGATACCTACATATCAATTTAATATTTTGAAGGATGTCGAGGCTTTTGCGTAGGAGTTAACGAAACGTTCACTCAGTCTCGGGACCTTGCTTGTATAAACAAGATAAGTGAATTTAATATTCAAATTACATCAATACATCAGACATCGGAAACACTGCTGTTTTATCGGTAATCTAAATATATGAAAGGAAAAGATGACTGGCTGACAGACTGACTGATTTATCAACGCATGCAGAGAGCTATTATGACGTAGAGAAAGAATTTTTGCAAATTCAGCGTCTAAGGGAGTAAAAAAGAGGCTTGAAATATGTGAAGTGCGCGCAGACGAAGACGCGGGCATAAGCCTAAATATATAAAAAGAAAAGGTGACTGGTTGACTGATGAATCTATCAACGCACAGTTTAAGGTAATTGCTATTTGACAAATCGCAAAAATGCTGTACTTTGAAGTAAATTGTTTATTTTTCTAAAGCATTAACAGCTATTAAATACATGCAATTAAAAACTTCAGTTTGTGAAGATTATAAGGGCCTCTTTTAATTTAGTATACATTATCCCAATAAATAAAAAAAACAAGTTGAAAACATTGCTGTTCGCAACTTGTTCTGTAAAAATTTACTTTAACATCTTGATACTTTGAAGCCAACCTCCAGAAAATGATATGTTTAGGTTTAACAATCAATTCGAACTGTTAGTTTTATACTAAATGTTTTTCATTTCTTAAATAATCTAAAACTAACCAAAAAACTTCCTGTGCTATTTATTTTCTTGCAGGCGCTCTATGGAATTCAGTGTCCACTGGACTGTCATGGCGGAAGGACTGTGCGCGTCATTTCGTCGCAAAATATTATTTAAAATGAATTTAAGCTTATTATTTTTGAATGAAAGTTGTGTTTATAATCATTGAAAAATAAAATAGGGATTTTTTCATTTCTAAATGAAGCCTGCTTATATACTAAAATTTATTCTAAAGTCACGGTTTTACCAGGTAAATACTCGGAGGTTGTCATAGATTATGATGACAGATAGTAAGTGTTCTAAATAGGTATTATACCTATGTTTTTTAGGAGATAGCGCGCCTCGTTCCGGGTGCCGTGTTCCGAAATGGATTTCGTAGTAGTGCAAGTTTGGTGCAAGCCCCACATGACGGAGGGGTATGCGTCAGGCATTTCCTGTGTACAAAAAAGACCTATATTTCGGATCCATTTTTCATCACTGACATCATGCACTATTCAAAGACTGGTCTTCAAGCATTGAGGAATTTTGGACGAGAGACATCTCGAAGGTTCCCGAAGGCTGCCTAACTGAGTTAGATTTGTCGGCTAGCTAGCTTTTTTTGAAATTGGACCTACTTAGCTGGATTGTGTGTTAGAGATTTCTTATGAGATATTATATGTACATAATAATATAACCATCATAAGAAAGCTCAGATTCATGCTGCGGGCAATGGGGAGAGCCTAAAGGTTGGAACGCCATTTCGGCGGCCGTGTTTCCTGCCATATATACCTTAGATACCTGCAAGCCAAGAGTGAATAGGCATCTTCTAGGTAAGCGTGCTCCAACTTGGACCTCATCATTGCTTTCTTTAAAGCATGATTGTCGTCAAGCGCAAGCGCAAAGATTCAGGCGGCGCAAACCCGTAGCATGTGGAAGACCCTATTAAAGACCTATGTTCACTGTGGACGTCTGTCGGTTGATGTTGATGATTATGTCTTTAGTGCAAGTAGTTCAGTAGTTTCAGAGTTTATCGATAACAAACAAACAAACCTTTCCTCTTCATAATATATGTACTTAGTAGCGCAAACTTGGAAAAAATCTCGTGGAAACTCTTTGATTTTCCGAGATAAATGTCATTTTACCTGGCTGGCAGCCCTAATCAATTTTATCACTGATAATAATAACTAATTCATAACCGTTAAACCTAAGAGTCAAAATCTCGTATTTCTAGTCGAGTTCCGTAGGCTCTTTGAACTCACCGCATCCCAAGAAAACCTACCATTAGATGTAGGAATAATGGAAAGAGGTCACAACCCTCAGCAATAAAGAATACGATGCGGAGAGAGATGTCACTCTCAAGGTCTTTAAATGTATCCATGCAAAAAACCACGTCGACTGGTTGCTCCGTTGTAGCGTGATTGAATATTAAACCAACAAACACACTTTCGCATTTGAAATATGGCCAATGATTATAAGAAACAGTTTAAATCTCTCTCTGCTCTCCGAGAGACGTTAGGCAAAGTGAACACGAATTATGACACTTCTGTGTTCTTATACAAGCTTAGGTCTCTCAATTTTGTCAATTAATGTCAAATTTCTTTCTCAGATCAAAACCTAGTAAGTGGTTTAAATTCAAGAGAAGTTTAGGAACACACCTTTGAGAACACGGAAAACTTGCAGGTATGCAGGTTTCCTCACGATGTTTTCCTTCGCCGTTAAAGCAAGTGATATTAAATTGCTTAAAACGCACATAACTGAAAAGTTAGTAGAACGTGATTCCAGGATCGAACCCCCGACCTTCGATTAGGAGGCGGACGTTCTAACCACTAGGCTATGACAGTTTTTAAATTAAAGGGGTTTAAATATTTTAGTGTGAAGACTGGCCTACACATTTATTCATTACATGTGCATCATTTTCTTTTTTAGGGTTCCGTACCTCAAAATGAAAAACGGAGCTCTTAAAGGATCACTTTGTTGTCTGTCCATTTGTCCGTCCGTCCGTCAAGAAAACCTATACAGTACTTCCCGTTGATCTAGAATCACGAAATTTGTTCTCGGATTTATTCCTTTACTTGGGCTATGAGAGTTGAGACCTCTCTACCTGCCCATAATTCTAGGTTAACGGGAAATACCCTATCGGTTTCCTTGACAGACACGACAGACGGACAGACGGACAGAAAGACAGACAACAAAGTGATCCTATAAGGGTCCCGTGTTTCCTTTTGAGATATGGAACCCTAAAAACATTATGTAAGTATGCAAAGTATTTCCCTTGCAAACCATATTTAACAGTTGACATGTAGAGGTCAGAACTCCTTTTGACTTTTCCTATCTTACTTTTAAGTTTTAATGCATTATTAAGTATTTACTGTTTTGACATGGTATTTAGATAATGGGTGATATTTATTTTATTTAATCTAATTCCTTTGAAAAACTTAGTAAGGCGCATTAATCTATAAAAAACCTAGCGAGTTCATAGACTTACTATGTTTTAAAATGGTCAAAGCGACTTACTAGCTTTTAATTTTACTTTAATGTGGGTGTCCTTACAATACAACGGGACATACTATGAAAGTTAGGCTTATGACATAAAACGATTTTCGGAAAAATGACATTTACTTTGTTTTGATATGGGGCGGTCGATATAATTAGGTACTAGGGTAAAGGCTCAAGTAAATGAACAGATTGGACGTTTTTACATGTATTAAGAGCTGGAATAAAAAACCGGCTGATATACCTTTTTTAAATATTTTCTTACAAATTCTTACACTTTTTTCAATTTCAATTTCAAAACCGTGTTCCGTTCAAACCGTTCAAAAGTGCGTGTGCGTGCGTCCATGTGTGTGTGTGTGAGTGTGTGTGAGTATATACTTGTCTGTATGTTTGTACGAGTGTTTGTGAGTTTGGTATTGCGTTGTATAACCACATGAGTAGCGAACAGAGTCAAAGCTTCATATAAGCGCGCTACGATAGGTACTACACTACTACAAGCTTGAGGCGCGTGTGTGCGTGAGCACAGGCGCTACGTCGCGTACGGAGAGAAATCGGTTTATACCGGTTCGGCCTGTGCTCAAGCTCAGGGGCTGCAGTACACGTCGCGCGTCGTGTTTTCATTTAATTTAATGTTAATGATAATAATTTAAATAGTGTTTACAATCTATTTTCTTGAACTGTCATAGATTTTGTTCAAAATCAATATCTGAGGATCCCTAGGATCACAAAACAGGAAATTGTTACCAAAACTTAAAACAGTTGGCACCATTTTGTAATTCTTTGTTAATTGACCGATTTCGTTCAAAATCGATATTTAGAGCTCCCTGGGATCACAAAATAAGAAACTGTTACCAAAATTTAAAAAAGTCGACGCCATTTTGTAATTCTTTGTTAATTGACCGATTTCGTTGAAAATCGATATTTAGAGCTCCCTGGGATCACAAAATAAGAAACTGTTACCAAAATTTAAAAAAGTCAACGACATTTTGAAATTCTTCGTTAATTGACCGATTTCGTTCAAAATCGATATTTAGAGCTCCCTGGGATCACAAAATAAGAAACTGTTACCAAAATTTAAAAAAGTCGACGCCATTTTGAAATTCTTTGTTAATTGACCGACTTCGTTCAAAATCGATATTTAGAGCTCCCTGGCATCACAAAAAAGGAAACTGTTACCAAAATTTAAAAAAGTCGACGCCATTTTGAAATTCTTTGTTAATTGACCGATTTCGTTCAAAATCGATATTTAGAGCTCCCTGGCATCACAAAAAAGGAAATTGTTACCAAAATTTAAAAAAGTCGACGCCATTTTGAAATTCTTTGTTAATTGACCGATTTCGTTCAAAATCGATATTTAGAGCTCCCTGGGATCACAAAAAAGGAAACTGTTACCAAAATTTAAAAAAGTCGACGCCATTTTGAAATTCTTTGTTAATTGACCGATTTCGTTCAAAATCGATATTTAGAGCTCCCTGGCATCACAAAATAAGAAACTTACCAAAATTTAAAAAAGTCGACGCCATTTTGAAATTCTTTGGTGATTGACCGATTTGGTTCAAAATCGATATTTAAAGCTCCCTGGGATCACAAAAAGGAAACTGTTACCAAAATTTAAAAAATATTTTTAACCGACTTCAAAAAAAGGAAGAGGTTCTGAATTCCTCGGTATCTTTTTTTTTTAACGTATGTTCCCCGATTACTCAAAGACGCCTGGACCAATTTGGATTTTTTTTTTGTTTGATAGGGTATACTTCGCAGGTGGTCCCATATAAATTTGATGAAGATCTGATGAATATCTTCCGAGATGGAGAACGGAACTCCTCAATGGATAAGAGCAAATTGCTCGTGATCTTAATATCGATGCTCGATAATATCTTAATAAACAGTAGGGTTTTAACTGGGTATGGCATGTACAGTGGGGCCACTAAAAATTGTGAAATAAAAAAATTTCAAAAGAAAAATAAAACCGACTTCAAAAACCACAATCACTAAAATTATTTTTACTTTTTAGTGTTTGTGGTTTTTGAAGTCGGTTTAATTTTTCTTTAGATTTTTTTTAAAATATTTATTCTGGTATTCTTCTTTCTTGGATAAGGATCCCTCTTGGGTATCCCCATTTCTCTCTGTCTTTGGTACTATCAAGCTAATTTTCTCTCGCGATTTGCACAATAGCATTAGACCAACGCGTCTTCGGTCTACCTATTTTTCTTTTGCCTGCTGGACCTGGCCAAGGGGAGATTTTTCCTGTCCTTCTTTCATCTGTAAAAATCGATACAATATGACCATTTGCATTTCAGTTTTAGGGCATGTCTCAAGGTGTCTGTAGGCTTTGTCTTTTTTCTTATGTCTTCAATTCTCACTTTGAATATTTTTTCCTTAAGTTATGCTCCTTGCCATCGCCCTTTAGCAAGTCACTATTATTCTTTTTATATTCTTTGTCTGGACCCATGTTTGGCTGGCATAGGTGAGGCATGGCAGGATGCATGTATCTGTAACGGATCTTTTAAGATGTACCTACTGGGTAAGCTCCTTTCATTCTTTCCTTTTGTGCCCAGTACTTGTTCGAACTGATGTTAATCCGTCTGTCTACTTCCTCTTCTGCACTTGTAACGCTGAATGAGACTTGTTTTTTAAGATACATTTAGGAGCATAGGTATATTGTAGTTCCAATACTTAATTGTATTTATTTGCCTGTTACTATAAATATGGCGGCTGATTGAATGAGGCCGATTGTTGTAGGTACCTCTGCGAAACTGTTCAAAAATAGTAAACTGAAGTAAGTAAGTACTACTTACAAAATTATGTCGCTTTTCATTGATAAATATGGATTTCGAAAATTTGACCACATTTCCAAATTTCGCGATATATAAAGTGGCTTCCGATTCCGAATCATTTCACTGGCATACAAAATTCAACTTTTTTGTTTTATTAGGTTTTGAAACTGTTTCTTACTAATTTGACGTCGCTGATTTCAGATCTACTTTAATTTTTTACACAGCAGCTCTAGTTTTTGAGATACAGGTACCCCCATATTTTGCACTATACTCACACTTTGTATGTTCACACTTTATTAAGATCACA
This sequence comes from Maniola jurtina, assembly GCF_905333055.1. Lineage (NCBI taxonomy): Eukaryota > Metazoa > Arthropoda > Insecta > Lepidoptera > Nymphalidae > Maniola > Maniola jurtina. The sequence goes on along the minus strand of NC_060040.1, from coordinate 10,440,939 downwards.
CAAGTAATTTCCAAAATTTATCGAGGTGTTAACATCAAGAAGAACATCTGCAAGTTATTCCAATCATTTTTGTACCATTTGGTGGCGAGTACGTATTAAAGAATGTCGTGCAAGTGTGTCTAACTTTGTAAAACAAGCATACTCGGGCTACTTTGAGAACCCATTAGCAGCTAACAGCAAGGCCTGGACTCCAAATTTTTATATTTGGAAGCTGTATTTCCTCATTGCGTTTATGAGCAAATAAGAATAGACCCTACTTTTACTAAAAAAAGTATTATAATTTGGCGCGAACCATCTAAACACCATGATGATTATTATTTCTGCATTGTGAATATAACCAGAAGAAACAGCAAAAAAATTGTTCCAAGCGACTCTATTGTAACTTGCAGTCTACAATTAGAACGATTCTGACTTCTGGTGATAAATCTGTACCTCAGCCCCAACCCAGTACCTCCAATCTACTTCAAGAACTTTCAGAAGGTAGTGACGATGTAGTGACTTTTACATCTCAACTTAGACTATTCAATCAAAATGATTTGGACCACTTAATGAGAGATCTTAGATTGTCTAAAAAGCATCAGAACATGTGGCTTCTCGGCTCAAAGGAACAAATCTGATAACATGTGTTACGGTATATTGTTCTCACTACTCTCAAAACATTCAGCAGCTGATGTTGCACTTCCAGCGACTTGGGTGCAACATGGGCATTAAGTTTTTCTCTATTATACAGAAAGGGCTCTATTATACATTCTAAAACAGGTTTTATTTATTATTATTATGTAAAATAGTTTTTGATTTATCGCGCAAAATGTAGAAAAAAATATACAATAAGTCAAAAACTGTGAAAATCTGACAATTTTTTTTGAATTCCAAGCCGAAAATATATTTAAGAATTTATTTATTAATAGGAATCGAGAGTTTATGCACTAGATAGAGTTCGTTCATTCACTGAAATTCCCAGTTCATTTACTGGCAATTTATCCTTTTGTTAAATAAAATAAGTTATAATAATTAATACCACGCATTTTATTTGATTTTTTGATATTTAAATAATTTAAGAGTGTATACCTACTGTGTACAGACACACAAAATATAAAAATTATATATAGAACGATTCTCATATACCTTAATTTTAGGTCAATGTCAGGGTAGTCCTTATTCGTTCATGTACTGGATCTTTTACCCTCCTACGTCAAAATACTAAAAGTCCGCGTAAATTTCGCAGATTGAAATGTCTGCTTGATTAATTGTCAATAGAGGGTCATGACATGTCAAAATTGCTAGTTTGAAGGTGAAATCGTCTATGTCATTCGCATTATCTTTCCTCTTAAACTACTGGACGAAATTTCTTACTATTACGTATTCGCGTAGATAACAGACATCCGCTAAGAAATATTTTTTGAAAATTTAACGCCTAAGGGGGTAAAATAGGGGCTTGAAATTTATGTAGTCTAAGTGAACGAAGTCGCAGGTATAACCAGTAAATGAATTTAATATTCAACTCGATACATCAGACATCGGAAACACCGCTGCTTTATCGGTAATTACATTATAATAATAATTATATCCGTTCACAGAACCAACGACCATCGCTGATAACGAGGCAGCTGTAAAAAATTACATAATGCATAGTGATTATCTTACAAGTTGATGTGTTACGTAATGACCGCACGCTCCGGTTGACCCCAACAATAACTGTACTCACTGAGGGAAGTAAACACTCAACGCTCGTTACTAAGCACCACTTCTAACAACTTAGGTAAGTACTCTTATTATTATTTATTTAAATTACTCTTTCGAAATTGTACAAAAAGCGCATCGTATTCGTTTCGACTTTTAAACTTGAAAACTTGGATATGTACCTATTACAGGTAGCTTTTTCAAATTTGAAATAAAAACTATTGTGATTGCACCAAATTCTTTACGCGCAAGCATAATATTGTGATTTTCAAAATATTGGTTTAAATTAGTTTTAAAAAAGAATTCTGATTCTTTTATAAAATACTATCGCTTGTGGAACATGCTTTAGAGCCGAGATTTTTCTGAGCACTATCTACATATAATATTTGATTATACAAAACAAAGCAATGTGGAAAAAATAAGTAGAACTAGATTCTGTTAGTAGCTTTTTCTTAGCCTCAAAAATCAATTTAGTAAAAGGTCAGAACTCACTCTTCAAACTTAAGCCTTTAACTTTTAATACAGTAGATAGATGCGTACGTGGGAATCAATTCAAACATATGAATATGAAATCTATGTATATTGACTTTAAGTATTTAAATGAGGAAGTAGAAAATAACGATGACATAATAGCAGTCAGTCATCAAACCAGTCCGCGACACGACAAAGGACCCTCATGCATAACAATTGCATAAAAACTTCCGAAAGGCATTACGATTCAACGACCCGGGCGACTAGCGTACGACACTGTTAAAGAAATGATCCCGTACATTCCTAGAAAATGTAAGTATCAAGTCTAATCGAGCACAGTTTCCACAAAAACTTTCTCATCATATAAGTTCAACTTTTTTCCCATTGTTTATTGATCGCGTCGCGTCGCGTTAACTGCGAACCACGATTTATCTTAAGTATACCTATTATTATGTATAAGATGATGTAGTCTGCAGTCTGAAAGTACCTATTATGGTAGTTTTTATAGACAGTTTCCTATTTCGAACTCAACCTTTGCAAGTAGAACGGTTTACACGATACAAGAAGCAATTCAGAAATGTCTGTTTGAGATCGTGATTTGATACTTAATAAAATTCCTAACAATATTATTGCCGGACAAAACGCACAGCTTTAACTAGCGGACCTAGAAGTGTGGGATTTTACAATGAAGATCCTTATAGGTATAACAAAGATGAGCACTAAAAAGATTTTTTAAAGTAAAGGGGACGAAAGTTTGTATACTTACCTACCTACCTCATTTTTGAAGTAAGAATTTGATATGGTTTGTGTTCTCAAACTATAGGTCAGTTGTATCAGAGGTTTTGAAAATTTATTCCTAAGGGAGTAAGACTAAGAAACAAAGACAAAAGTCGCATGGTTCTTTGATGGCTCAGACTACTGGATGTATGGGGCTGAAATTTTTTCATTCAGATGGCTATTATGACGTAGACATCCGCTAAGAAAGGATTTTTGAAATTCAACCCCTGAGGGGGTAAAATAGGAGTTTGAAATTTGTGCAATTCACGCGGACGAAGTTGCGGGCATAAGCTGGTTATATTCTTATATCTTAAAATACATACCAACTCGCCTCGGGCTGCATTTGTACCGCGCTATGTTCAAACCATGTTCCCTGTACGTTTATCTCAATCTGGTATAGAACGCCGGAGGGCAAGAGTGCAACACGACTCGTCCGACCGCCCTCCTCGCCCACCTCACCTTACTAACCGGTATTCCTAGTCCGCTCCCAAGCTTAACCTGCCCTCTCTAAGTAGATTACAACCTTAATATGGCCATTGGCTACCGATTAGTTGGACCGGTTAGAGTACAACTACCACATGAGTAGATATATGGCTGTAAATCATATATTATTATTATGTATCGCATAAATCTCTCTTAAGTTAACTTCAATAGCATTTGAAACAAATATCTGCAACACAACTACTTTTTGACCAATATTTATGTAGAACTATAACTACTAACCACTACATTTTATGGATGTCTCGAAAAGCGATCTCTACAATATTGTAGATTTTTCTCTATAGGGATCTCTACCCGGCTGAATTTGTTGTGGGCTCTTCTCAGACCTGGGCGCTTTGGAACCCTCGTAGCTTTAGTTTTAAGATTACGTAGTTAATGCTCACCCCTATAATATATCATCTTACAAATCTAAAAATTCTGATCATCAAGATGATTTAACTTTGAGATTATTAGAGGGTAGTAGGCAGAAAATTATTTATTGAAGCCAGCTGTTGGTTACTAAAACGTCAGCTATCACACTTCGTATTATGATTACATGACGTATCAAGTAGATTGTAAGTGAAAGAATTTGCATTGCAGTATTTTTAAGTGGGCTACCATCAGATCAGTGAATTATGAATAAATACATGGTAGGTACAAGTACCAATTACGTAAAAGGTGAGAACTGAACAGTCACATTAAATAGTAAAAGTGAAGTAGAAATTACATCACGTCCCATGAATTATATACATGGCAGTATTGGATTCGTACCAAATATTTTTATTAACGTTTTATGATATGAGACTATCTATAAAAGGAAGGGGAAACGAGTAATTAATCTTCGAGAAGAAACGAGCCTTCAATATTCTATACAACTTTCGAAAGTGTTTCCATTTTAAAAATTTATATCAACTTGTATTTTTTAAGAAAATTATACCCAACTTTTACGTTATTTGTAAAATTACAACTCGGTTATTACGAGTAACTTAAAAATAGATTTTTTAAATCCAAAGTCAGTTGAGTAATTTATTAAAGAAATGAACTAACTGTACCTACTTTGAAGTTTTAATGTGTTATAATACAAAAGCTTTAAGTATACACGCTGCACTGCACTCGGGTATTGTCAATAGTCTATATTTTATGTGCTTCAGTATTAACATCCTCATTGTAAAGTTGCTGCATAGCATTGTTTGCTACGTTGCGTGATATTTGCACAAGCAAAGTAAATGCTTTCGAGTTTCGTGTATGCGTGTCCATGTAATGGCGGTAGGTATGTTGTCAGGTGAGATTTATTCACGTCGAGAGACATGCGCCGGGTGGGCGGACGTGGGATGCAGACGATACGAGCTCGGCCGCCTCTGCGATGTTGCGTCTGGACCATTTAAACCTGTATTTGGAACGTCACTGCCTTTCACGGAATTAGTTTTTAAACCATTGCCGTGTAATGCAACAGCATTCCGAGTTTGACCCAAATCTCTATACAAAATCTACAAGTGCAGCTCGCTAAACAACTTTGTTGTTTACCGAGCGACGCCTCTCAAAGAAAAGGCAGCATGTGCCTTTCAATTTGGCTAGCCCTTAGCTAAATAACGTGCGCCGTAGGTACAAAGGATTCCAATCAACGGGCGAATGTTTATAAATAGCGTCTACCCGACTGCGGTCGCTTTATAATGCCGAACAAAGGAACAATAACGACTAACAAAGAAGTTAGAAAAGAACAAAAGCAAATATCGAAGCGAGTCAAACAGGCTGTTTCCTTCCAAGGCGAAGTAATAATAATAACAATATGGCGACTAAAGTGCGTGTTCGATAAATGATGCGCGCAATTGATCAAAGTCGATACTCGCGGGCATACATGAGTTTATTCAGCTTTAAGTGGCTTAATTACTGCCCGAATTAACGGTCTAGTGATCTGCATCTGAAAAGAGACGGTAAAAGAAATTGAGCACAGGTGGGAAAGAGATAGTGCTCTTATCGGGGTGTGGCTATCAGTAGCTACTTTGTATTCACTGCAAGTACCTACATAGTTGCACGCGAGCGCATAATATGTATATGTGAAAATGTTTATGTATCCGTGTGTATATAAGGTAGTCGTGCTCATGCTATTATATGCTAAGTAGCTTTCCGAAACTTATACTGTCTTAAACATAGGTATACACACGAATATGATGTTATCTCTGGAAAACTTAGAACTGCTCCACTGACTAAAAAGTTTTCCCAAGATGATTCTATTAAGATTATGTCTTTAGAATTAAGCTTGTCAAATAAGGAAGTAAATTAATAAGCGTGGGTTACATGAAAGGAAACAAATAGGATAATAGACAACAAATTAGTGTAATGAACAAGCTCTACTGGAAACATTGCAGGTGCGCTACATCGCTACATCGTAAATGTCAATGACCAAAGCTAACCGGTGCTCAGCAGTGAGTCATGTGGGGCAGCCGCCGCTGTGGTCGCGTCCTCTTCTCAGCACAATGGCCACAAATCACCAAAAAATCACTTCACAACTATGAGAGGGACATTCAAAAACATGTGAAGCTAGTGCGGTGAAAGGTACTCGGAAGATGCGTTCCGTAAACCGTTCCGAGCTAACGAGTAGCCGAGCGTAGTGATGTCGGCGCGGCAGAATGGCGCAAACTGGAGCCGCGGGGAGGGAGGGTCCCCCCGCACGGCCCGCCCGCGCCCCCTGCACGCCCTCGCCCGGCCACCAGACACAGGCTTGCATAATTAATCAGACTTCACACTTCCACTCATGCATTGCACCTTCCGCACATGCAAGGTCATCGTTTTTGTAACTCCAGACCGATAAACGATCACTCTTACAAAAGTTACGACATCGATTTATTGAGGAACTGTTTTTATGATCATCATGTAGTTTAGAAAATTGAAATGATAAATTCCTAGCTTAAAGTAATAATTTAAAACGCTATTGAGCTATAATTGACTAATAAGCATGATATAGACAAAACATTAGTGTAACGAAGTTGTAAGTAGAGGAAAAATGCTCGAAGAAGAATTCTAATAAACGAATAGTAAATAGGGAATGTTGGGATATGTATAAAACTAGCAAAAATTGAGAAATCGAGAATAATGCAGCTAAATTCATTGTTAATATACCTACAATCACTATAATCAAATTATGTAAACCTGTATAACATTAACCCTATTAAGGTGTTGAATGCGGTTTTACGTAATCATTGACCTCTATAAAACTTTACATGGAATGGCTATCAGAACAATACAAATAGCCTTATTTAAATTTCATCGATTTGGCATTGATGACTGAGGTAAATAAAATAAGCTACGAAAAAGCTTCCTCACCAGCAAAAAAACTCAAACAGCATCCTATCACAATTTTCAGATATAGAAATTTTCTAATACATAATAATATTATTTATCTATCTAGTAGCTACCATACAGTAGGTATATGGCGACAGTAACGAGACTTTAAACAATGGGACATGATTGTCAAAAAACTTGAAACCGTCTGTCGTGCAGGTCAAAACTAATATTAACCTTCAAACAAAACAAGAACAAAGTAGTGAGTCGCACGCTAAAACAGACCCTTTGACGTCCCGGGGGTTTGGGTTGGGGGCAGCGCCGCAGCCAGACGGATCCCGGCGCTCCGCACTTGTCGCGATCGATATCCGTATCCGCTGCACGGGAACTCGCATTAACTAACTCTGATAGAGGCGGAAAGTCGGCCGATGTTGTTGCAAACTTTACCGATTACACGAACATACCCAGTACCCTCCCCCTTACTACGTAGTAAATAAATCAACGACGCACGCAACGTTATCGACTAGTGACAACGCTGCACATATTGTAATGACTGCACCGCTTATTACACTACAAGTTCGTTCAAAAAGAATAATATTATCTAATTAAAAACGTGTATTGGCATGATTTACATGAATTCAAATATCAATGACCTTTTGATTTTTATGGGCAAACAGATTTGTTAATGTGGCATTATTTGACATTGAATGATAAATAATAATAGTTAATTCATGTTATGTAAACATCTGATATTTGTAATATTCGAGATTCGGTAACAAAGTAGATTTATATTCCAAAATAATAAACCAAAACTAAATTCAACTATACATTTTAATATTCCTTTACAATTAAATGATTATATTATTTTAACATAACAAAAGAACGATATGAATCAAATAGGGCCAATATTTACAAAGGAAATTGCAGCTATACCAACGATTAGTCATAATAGTTTGCATTATTGAAGGGGCAAAGTGCAAATTATAATTGTACATTAGTAATGAGTGATATCTATTATGCAAATGCAGTAATTATACTTTGCGCAACAACAATGTGTAACATACTCGCCGTTAATGGGGCGTCTTCACAATCAAAGAGAAATACATTAACACAAACAAGCGCCAACGCCAATCCCGCAGTAATAGGAAAAGTTTGAATCGATTCAAGCGGTGAGTCGGCGACTCTCACGGTACCTATCGACTGTGAGAAACTTGCTGCATTCTAATGTATACAGATCGTGTTGCGCAATTCGAACGTTCAGTTTGTCGATACTAAATTAACCACTTGGTATTGAAAGACTATCAGCTGGTTTTGAAGACAATTTTCCATTATTTGATATTTTGTTTAATATCGTTCTCCATGTACCTTATAATGTTATAAATTCATAGTGAGTAATCAATTATTATCGTGAAACTTTTGATTTTTATTCATAATTTAATAAATTGTCGTAATAAACGAATATAAAATCAAACTTTAAAGCAGTCTATCAAAATATTTAAAAGCTTTTCATAGACCAGCTTACCGACTGTATCTAGAAAGATGAAGGGTAATAATTAATTCATGTTGTAAGATTTCCTAATATTAGTTTTAGCGTTGTTAAAAAAATCAAAACTAAATAAATATTGTAGATAATGAAGTCGGCAGATTTGGCTACAAGTTAGAACGATGTTTTTGGCAAGAGTCCAATACCAGTTTTCTTTGAAATTCTTAGTATAAACGCAAAGTTAAGATAGTTTCCTTTTCTTTCAGCACCGCTTTGGGAATACAAACGGTTTATTTATCACGTAATTAAGTTCAGAGAAAGTACAGTTACGAGTAGTTGGCATTTTGTAAGGCTTCGTAATTTCTCTTTAAACATTTTATTATATCAGCGTAATAAAATAAATTGTAGTCATAATTTAGGTAATTTAGTCACTGTGTGTCACTGGTTTCTCCAAGATCAATATAAAAGAAGAAAAAACGTCTAACAGGGCCAAATGCCAACTTTAGATTTAGATTAACCGTTCCACTTCCACTACTAGTGATTCAAAGAAAAACACGCTTCAACCTTTTGATTTCATTGATACATAACATACCTACTTCAGTTCTAGTGTGAATAGGAACACCTTCGTTCCAGGTGCTTGCAATGCAATTTATAAACTATTCTAAAGTGCAATTACCAAAGTCCCATTTACTTTTCCGAGGAACGTGAACTGAGTCGGGATTAAAGCTTAACATTCTGCGCACAAGCGAAAGAGAGGAAGCTATTACGGCACAGCTGTAGAGAAAAGTGGCGATGATTAGTTTGGTTGTACTTTGCGAATCGATAGTCTCGAACATTTATAATGCTTCCGTTATCCTATCTCCTCGTCGATTTATATAAGGTGAATTGTTTATAGAATCTGTCCTCGAGGGACTTTTCGCTACAAATAGGGTCGCTGAACCACGCAAATTGCTGAGAACGTGTCCCCTCTCCATAGAGACGCAATGTTCTATAAATAATTGTATTATGTGGAGAATTTATGTTAAATTAAACTTTTGAACAGGTTTAAAGGTAAAATGCTCATATAAAAAAAAATATTTTTCTAGATATGCAAATAAATTGGATTTATTCTTCGGGTAAAGGTTATTTGACATTTGCAAAATCGGCTCTTAAAGTATCAAGAAAGAATCCACATCCGATTAGATATCAAGGAAAAAAGGAAAACACGAATTTCAAATCGGATTAACAATTCCCCATCCCAGCACAAAGTATAAACCATAAACTATCAATTGATAATAGTGCCCACATGTACATATCCGATTTATAGCCAGGTGAAATGAATGCATACCAAATGAGATTATCGATCAATGCACGTGACTAACGAATACAGTAGGTACCTATCTCTTAAACTAAAAATCGCACTGTAAAGTATTGCAACGATATACAAATTTGCCACAGCTAACAATAAAATAAGCAAACAATTATGAGCACTTAGAAAATATATATCTGCAGATACAATACCCATATTCTAATTTTATAGGTACTATACGGGCATGTCTCCCCAAGGTTGTTATGGATCGCTACGTAGTCGATTGCCAGTCCTTTGTCTTTGCTACTTCTGTTTCGGTACAATATACATCTTTACATGGCGACAGGTGACCTGAATTCTCTTCTGTTATCTTAATACAAGTACAAACAACAAAACCGTTTCCCGGAAAATCTCTCGGCATCTCATTTAACTTTAACATTACTTCCAACACATTTTTACAGAAATCTGGAAAACTACAGATACAGATATTTATTTCTCAAACGTGTCTAGATAATTTTAATGAGTTTTATTTATTAATATTCAAATGAGAACTAACTACGATTATTATTATAGATAAGGCAAGCGTTATGGAGCACGCTTGGTTTGGAATGGATAATAATAATTAATTATTACAAATACGATATTGTTACAAAAGACCTCTGTTTGTAAAAATATTCTATTATTCATTTCTTATTTTCGAAAAATTATTTAACACTAGCTGATGCCCGCAGCTTCGCCCGCGTGGATTGGTCAAATCCCCTGCAGCATCAGGATTGAGGAGTTGGAATCCAAATTTTTTATGAAACAATGTCGCAAAGTTCCTCTATCGATTAAAAAAAAATTACGCAAATCGGTTCAGAAATCTCAGAGATTTCGGTGTACATAGGTAGAAAAACACAACTCCCTTTTTGAAAGTCGGTTAAAAAAGTAGCCTATGTTACACCCTGGTCAATCCTCTACTTATCTGTGAAAATCCCGTCAAAATCGGTTCAGCCGTTCCAAAGATTAGCCTTTTCAAACAAACAGACAGACAGACAGACAGACAAAAATTTTAAAAACGTGTGATTCAGTTAAGGTATCGTTCAAATAACCCTATGAGCTTAATATGAGGTAGTTATTTCAAAACTACAGACAGACACTCCAATTTTATTTATTAGTATAGATTGCAAAAAACGAAAAATCTTTAATAAGCTTTAGATAATAACATGAAAACAGTATTTATTAAGATCTAAAGATTAAAATCTCATCTTCTCTTTTTATTTTCAAGGCAAAATAAGATGTAATTCATTCAATGACAATAATTTATACGGACTAGATCCGTACCCAAACGACCTTTGTGAAGGTTAAGACCTTGAGTGCTTGAAATATTATATACAAAATGGTAACTTTCGCATGTTATGCTATCGAATTCATAATAATATATGTACTTAATATGTTGCTCGAGTGAACAGAATATACAGAAATATTTTCAAAGTCATATTTAGGTATCACAATACATTCATAATTAAGATTAAGAATTAAGTTTAAATAACGTGGTTTTGAATAACGTATTAAACGTTTATTCAAAACTAATTAAAAATTGAATACTTATTACGTTTAAAATTGATTTAGTAACGTAAATCGTGAAACCAAAATTACATTTTATTGATGAATATAATTTGAGATTCAATGAATTAAATAAAACCTCATAATTCAAGCATTCTGTTATTAGGCAAATAACAGCATTTCTATCACATTTAATACAATAATAAAATATTAAATGTAACAGAATAATCATAAATGAAGTCTTTCCGCAAGTATAAGTTAATAAACATACTAATTAGTTCACCTTGGATCATAACAAAAAAAAAACGAAGCAAGCCTCAAAGCAAACGGCGTCAGTCCAAAAATACCACGGCTAGACCGACATGTTTATGAGCTAATACTGAAAGTTAATTATCTGTACTTGTGTTCTCCCAGTAGCCAATCTAAATTAGATTTTCACAGAAGTTTGGAGCCAAGTATTCAAGCTAGTATTCCGCTTGCGTCCAACTCAAACGCCCCACGATTAACATTAGTTCAGAACAATGCCGGAGCAACTGAACTTAGTTCCCGGTTGTTTCTAGTTCAATATTCAAATGAGTTCAGTGGTGCGGAAACTCAATCGTTTAGAGCTGCTCCATGTGTGACAGTAATTCAAATTGCTAAGCGAAACTTGGACGAATTACTGATGAGGGTTTTTGTGATATCGAATGCTTTTGTTTGTAACTGTCGTGATTCAACTTAATTAAAAAAACTTCAAGCTAAGTATACATATAATACATTATTGATCAATCAATTTCATCATGTTCAGCAGAATTACTTATTATGATAATGGGTTGACTTACAGCATCACCATCAGCTCTGTCCTCAAAAAACCTTTCAGGCATTCAAATAATCCCAACGTTTTGTTGAATTTTAATATTACTATAATTTTGAATCCAAAATGTTACATTTCTAAATTAAGTAACTATACGCTTTTAAAACGCTATACAGTTTCAAATGCGGTTCGTTTATATCACAAATTCATAGCATTTGCAATTATTTGGAGTCAATGGATTTATATAGTCAGTCCTAACTGGAATAGTTCGTTAGTCATTTCATCCATGTTTAGCAAAACCGGGCACAGCGGACAGTCAGGTTAAAATTGGCGGATGCGTCACCGGGCGCCACCAACCCGCCTTGATTAGTGACGGTGCTGTAAAGCTGCTCGTATTTGAATAGGAAATGATGAAAACATTCATAAATCATTCACTGCTACCTTTGCAAACCATATTAGTTTCAAGTCACAAAAATTTTGTGATCAGTTGTTATTTAAATGATGCAATCAATGAATGAGCTTAGTCAAGTATAGGTTTAGGGTAGTAGTAAAAAGGTATAATTTATTTTTCTTGTTGTAATAACTAGTATCTACCTGCAACTACTGATCAATAGAAAGTATGAATCCCAGGATCTAGGATAAGAAATAGAAATAAGAAGAAGAAAAAACAATAAACTACTTACTTACAAATTAATCCTGCTTAATAAATTTTAGACGAAAGAACTACAACAAAAAAAATATCGTTTTTCATATATGGCGTGACATAATGAAAAGGATACCTCTTAGGGTTAAAAATAGATTTCTTTGAAACACTAAAAGGTCACATGTCTACAAAAAATAGCAATTAAGTCCGATATCAAAGCAACGAAGAGTCACCTTGAAGAGACGGAAAATCAATGCCAAGACATTCTGCCCGCGTTTCTTTATCTTCAAAATTCCTATATTTTTTGTAACACTAACACAAGTCAACACCCACGCCAAGGTTGTTCACTTTTTATAGTATTTTACTCGGCCCGATTGTAAAGGACTATCAAACTTGTTATTTATCGTACAAGAAAAAATCTCTCAAGTCTCGACACAACATACCTATTAATCGAATAAATATTTATAATATGAGATCCAATGGACTACCTACCAGAGAATAAAACTTGTTTCTAAGCTTTAATATCATAATATTATCATAACCGGTTAGGATATTATAATGGATTATAATTATCATATATTAAGCATTAATTTGTCTATAGAATATTATTATAAGCGAAGTTTCTGACAGTTCAATTATAAAATATTCCGTCTTAGTTCCGGTGATAAATCTAGGCTGCTTAACTTAGATCTTAGTAAGCTATTTACATAGGTAATATAGTGGATATTTTTGTCAATAAGTGAAAATTAATCAATTCATCGCTATACTTTACGAACCGCCCCGGCTTCGCAAGGAAGAGGAACATTCCACTAACAAGTTCATTATTAACGTCTTATTTTTATGTGTGTTTACACAGCGCACGCCACGTCTCAGAAAGGACGATTTTTCCCAATTTCATTCACAATAATTTGTGAATATAGGTAGTAGTAGTACTTAGTAGTAGCAAAGTGAAAATATATGTCAGTTACTACGTACTATTTTGTTCCAAGTATAGTGCCCCACACACCCGCACAGCCCGGGTGACTTGAGGGTGTGCGGGGCGTCCCCTCGCCTCATATCCCGATTGCCATCTCAACCTGTCGCATACTATAGGTCTTCACTTAAACAAGTAGCAAATAGGTAATTAACATCAATATACAACTTACTTGTAGGTTGGAGCGAGATCTTCGAGGCATGACGCCCACGACTTCCCCACGCATTATAGATTCAATAACTGTAAAAGAAAAAAATATTTTAATTCTCGGAACTTTATCTGGCCGTTGAAATTAATTCGCATCCAAACATAAACGTATATACAAAGAAGTTCAATTTAAAAGATTTTTCTTAATAAAGGCCATTCTTTTTATTAAGTAATTTTACGAGTAACTTATAATAACCTCCCTTTTTATCGAAAACGGAATTGAAGGTTTCGAAATTATGATCGAACGGAATTTAAAGTTTAATTTGTCTTCGTGAAATGTAAGCAATAACGTACATTTCGCAGCCCTTTTATCCCAAAATAAATATGACGATGATACATGAACCGATGATGTAATTATTTTTCAATTTGTCGTTATTCACCCTCACGTTATAATTGATGGAACTCAATAATATTATTTCACTTAAACTTAGGAAAACACATTATTAGCTCCATACATTTTTTTTACTATTTCTAAGTTGTCTTTTAAAAGCATTTTTAGATGTTTCTTTAATGTAGTTTAATAATGTTGAAAATATCACTAACTTCGGATGACTTTATTATGACGGTCTCTGCTACAAATTATCCATTTGGTGATTATAGTTATAGTTACCTACTGAATATACGAGTATATTGTGGCTAATTCATCACAATCTCTAAACTAAACTGAAATGACAGATCTACTAAGACTAGGTATACCTACCTCTCGTAATACCCCGGCGGGAAGGGTATTTGCGTCTCCGTCTGCCACAGGAGGCAGTAGTGCCTTGAAATACACCTGGGTTTGTCACGCTAATTTTTGTCCGAATCCATGTTAAAAAGGCACGCGTCCTCTACTTTCACTACCACCTCCGGGCAGTCGCCCTAACATATCTTGTTTGGCCGTTACAGGTTTTTGTGTTTATTTATTTATGTTATAACAATTTGGCTTAATCCGTTGTACACAAATTCTAGCTTGTGTCACTCTTGGTAACGGCAATTATGTTAAGTCGCATCTGAATTTAGGTAACCGCATTCCGCAAGACGTGTTGCATCATCAGACATAATATCACATAATCTATTATGGTATAAAGGTCGTTTGCATCTCAGGGGGACAGCTTAGCCCTTTTCATGATTCTGGGTCAACGGGAAGTGCCCTATAGGTTTTCTTAACAGCCACGACAGACGGACAGACAGACAACAAAGTGATCTTATAAGGGTTCCGTTTTTCCTTTTGAGGTACGGAACCGTAATATCATAAATAACTTTTTGATACGCGGGTACTAAGCATGCGTTGACACACTGGCCTTTCACCGGTAGGTATACGTAACATGGGAACATCTCATTACTGTAACGAGAGCCGGTTGGTGTATTAACTCCGGTGTGTGCATAATTGGATGCGAGAAACCCTACAGCGGCACTTGCATCGCTAGTCTGCGATGTTCGCAAATCCTTTGTTGAGCTTAGCGTTACAGAAACGCACACATTTCCATGATACAAGTACATATGTAGTGCATATGTGTTTGTTCCATTTATGGGTTTTAAGGCATGGTTATGGCGAATCGACTCAGTAGCTGTTACGTATTAAGTTTCTTCTTGGAAATGTTAGGTTGTATTACAATTATAAAACTTAAAGCTAGCGTTAATTAATTAACGCTAGCTTAGTATCGTTGTTAGCGTTAGTTAATTGATTGATTGATTGATTGATTGGTTATCTAATTACTATACAAATCATGACCGCGCGAAATGGTGCCAAGAATACTGGCTGCATTTCCGCGCTGTCCGTCTACTTACTCTAAAGGGTCCCGTTGGCACCCTTTAGAGTAAGGAACCCTAAAAAATAGTAATGTATTATAAGTTATTACCTCCATCACCAAGTAGCCTCATCTGAACCAGCGACGGGTCTTCGCTGTGTTCCTCCAAAACTGTGTCGTCAGTCACTGTGAGCTCCTGTGAAAACAAACATAGTAAATAAGTCAAAGACCTACAGCATAAATTATTATTAATTACTAGCTGATGCCCGCAGCTTCGCCCGCGTGGATTGGTCAGATCCCCTGCAACATCAGGATTGAGGAGTTGGACTCCAAATTTTTTATGAAACAATGTCGCAAAGTTCCTCTATAGATTAAAAAAGAAATGACGCAAATCGGTTCAGAAATCTCGGAGATTTCGGTGTACATACTACATAGGTATAAAAACACAACTCCCTTTTTGAAAGTCGGTTAAAAAAGTAGCCTATGTTACGCCCTGGTCAATTCTCTACATGTCTGTGAAAATCCCGTCAAAATCGGTTCAGCCGTTCCCAAGATTAGCCTTTTCAAACAGACAGACAAAAATTTTAAAAACGTGTGATTCAGTTATAGTATCGTTCAAATAACCATATGACCTTAATATGCGGTAGTTATTTCGAAATTACGGACAGACACTCCAATTTTATTTATTAGTATAGATATAGATACTTCGTAGTCATTGGTGTCCAAGAATAATATTACTACCTCCTACGGAAAGAAGTCAGTGTAGCGAAACTATGTTTTCGAATTGTCCTTTTACCAAATATTGTCAGAATGGGTTAAAAGGGTGGGCCGTGAAAATGTAGCAGATATACAGACAGCATTTATAATATTATAGTATGGAAGTATGGATTATTGTACTGATATTTTCATCATAACGCATACTGGATTCTGATGGGAATATTAAGAGGATCATTGTCAACGATCCCCCGTCGATTTCCTACGTATGATATTATTGTTCTCATCTCTATCTGCCCTGGTTCGTGTATTCTCGGTTCCTAGATCGGTGCATTTGTGATAACCAATTCTAATTGCTGTGATTGGCTGAATTTACCATGTTCTTGCTGCGACAGTGAGTTTGAGCCACTAGCGGAACAATGTTAGCCGGTCAGAAATGATTGCAATTAGTCAACCTGTATGACGTCCGTGTTCTGTTTTTGATTACAAAAAAGAAAAAATTGTTGTTGCAATCATCAATTTTAGCAAATAGTGAAAGAGAGTCGACCAATCAGAGGTCACAACTACCGTCACACTTTCTGTGAAACTATGGCAGTAGGCTTACCGAGTAATGAAAACAATTTTTCATTCTGTAATGTCATGTGGCAAGTAGGGTTGCCACCTGCCTCTTTTTGATTTACAGGCTACCACCATCAAAAATACGGGGTTTAGATTTGAAGAAATTTAAAAATTTGAAGTATTTGAAGAAATAGGCGGTGGTTCTCTCTGAAATGCATGGAAAGCCTATTTAGATATTTCAGTTTATTTGTAAGTTTTGTATTTTTTCTCTGTATGTTGCCGTGTCTTGATTGGTGAACTGTGTTTGCAATGTGATTTTAAATAAAAGATTTATTTATTTAAATAGCTTTTAAAAACTCTAGTTTTGTAAAGCAAAATGTTATACATTTCATGCATACAATCTTTGCATTTTAACTTAAATTTACATTTAACTTGTAATTCCACCTTCACAGTATCAATACTATGGCCGTAGCCAGGAATCGATTTCGGGAGAGGTTTTATCAGGGCCGGAACTGAATCCTGTCATGAGGAAAAAAACATTCGCTCAACTTTATGGGCTAATTACCTGGTTAGTGGAATTTCGCCTTTCAATTTGACAGTGAGATAAAATACAACAATAAAAAAGCGCGAGCGCAGTGAGCGTAAGTGTTTTTGGTTCAATTACAGAAAGAATTAAAGTGAAAGGGAAACGAGTTTAGCCATAGCAAGATTTTATTTTTAAAGCTCCCTATCCATACTAATATTACAAATACGACAGTATATCTATTTGCCTATCTATTTGTTACCCTTTCACGGCCCATCTTCTTTACCAAAATTTTGGTACTTACCATTCAGAGGTAACTTGCATCCCAGACATAAACTTTTTAGCCCGGAAAATCCCCCACGGAATTTTTAAAACTCTAAATTCATGCAAACGAAATTGCGGGGCTTACACCAAGTAATACAAATTCAAAGCGCGAGTGAAGTGAGCGCGAAATGTTTGATATATTTCCAAAAAAAAATTGGTAAGCAAATGCAAGAAATAGTGTAAGTATTATTTTAGGCTTAGGTTTTTGACGGCTTCCCAGGCGCAGTCGCCATTTCTAAATTTCTGGTCTGGTGGGAGGCTTCGGTCATGGCTAGTTATATGGTTAGTATGGCCCTAACGGCCAAGAAATTAGACTGCATCATCACTTACCACTAGAAAAGATTAAAGTCACGGGCTAACTTGTATAAAAAAAGGCTAACATCCTCAAACCAAGCCCCGCCGCCTTGGCTACGACCATGATCAATATCGAGTGGGTTTCGGCTACGCATTGCCGCAAAAGGAAAATATTCTTTCTACTGGACATAACGTCAGTGTTCGGTTTCGCCAGCCAAGTGCGAGTCAGACTCACGCACCGAGGGTTCCGATTCGGGTATTTTTTTCGACATTTTACACGAGAAATCAAAAACTGTTATGCATTAAAAAAAATATGCATAAAAATAAATAAAAATCTGTTTTAGAATGAACCGGTAAAGCCCTTTCATATGATAACCCACTTGATATATGTAGTTATCTTACTTTGAAAATTGAAAATACTAATATTTGTTCATGAACACATGACAGACGGATAGAAGGACAGATGGACAGACGGACAGACGGAAAGACAGACAGACTGATAGACAACGAAGTGATCCTATAAGAGTTTTTTTTGCTTTTGAGTTACGGAACCCTAAAAATATTTAGTTTTATTTACCCCGTATTTTATTTTCATAATTACCGGTTTCTCTATCCTGACATACGGGGTAACCAGTAAAATACGGGGCCTCTGGCAACCCTATTCGGAAAACACTGTCACATTCAAGTTAATGTCAAATATTTTGTTTTCAATTACAGAAAGCTGCATCAATCATTATTACAATATTTTCTTTGTTGTGATTGGCTGAATTTTTGAGTTTCAGCCAATAAACAGACTGTTTGCCAATTAAACGTCATAACAATATAAATGCCAGAAAGTTTAACCAAATAAAACAAACTTAATGAGAACCTAGTGAGAATGCAAACGGCACACAATTTATAATACATATTATGTTAGTCGTATATAATAGATATTATAGTAGTCGTTCACTTTGGTAATAGTCAGATTGTCATCAGTAAAATTGATATTGGTCGATGTATCGTAAATTATTGTTTCGGTGACAAATATTTTTATTATCTATTTATCTTTGAACAGAATGGAATAGAATGAAATGGAATGGAATACAATGATAAATTTTTATTCCTGTAAACTTTTAGGTAAACTTCAAAGTGTTTTTGGATGGTCAGAAAAATTTACCACTGGTTCGGAATGCCGTTCCTACGTTTTCTAGGGTTTCGTACCTCAAAATGAAAAACGGAACTCTTATAGGATCACTTTGTTGTCTATCTCTCTGTCTGTCGTGTGTGTCAAGAAAACCTCTAGGGTACTTCCCGTTGACTCAAAACCATGAAATTTGGCAGGTAACCTAACTGCGTAATTTTGGGTAGTTTTTTTAATCGATAAAGAAAGTTTGCGACATTGTTCAATAAAAAATTTGGATTCCAACTCCTCAACCCTGATGTTGCAGGGGACCTGACTACTAAAGCTAATGGGATTTAAAAAGTGTCGATTATTAATTGATATTGAAGGTATCTATACCAAGTAAACACTTTGTCGTTGACCTCAACCCTGATGCTGTAAGAAATTGCATTCCTAAATCCTGGTGATCCCTCGGGATTTGAAAAGGATAATCCGTTTAAATATTCTTACGTGATACAGAAACAAGTTGCATCCCGGGGACGGGCTATTACGGAGAGGCAACTTTTGTTCTGGGAAATGAAAGGATCGGGATTTTTAAAAACCTAAATCCACGCGAGCGAAGCTGCGGGCATTAGCTAGTTGTAAATATGTTTAGAAGCTACTATAAGATAATAGATAAGGTACTTATTTCCTTATATTTTTAATGTATGGCAGCGCGCGGTTTTAAATTATAAATTGCACGTCCTGTCCTTTTCTGTAATACATTTTTTCTCAATATCTACCGCTTTATCTCATAGCAAGAGTCTGTAAGACATAATACAGTGAAAATAGTCAAAATATACAATTTTTGCAGTTTCCACGTCAGTACCTGTCGAATTTTTCCAACAGTGTAAGCAGCAGAGCTGAGTTTACCATCAAGTGTTGATATGTGGGTGTTCCATAGAAGCTTTGCATCTAACATTATACCGAGAAACACGGGGTTCTCCTTTATTTTCAACATATGATTATTAATCAATGAATTTATGTCATTTAAGGTCCTGGTATTGGGCAGTGTGAATTCAACACACTTAGATTTCTTTGCATTTGGAAGTAAATTGTTAGCAATAAATCAGAGAGTGACCCTGTGATATGGCATTACATATAGTATACATTGTCAAAAATTATAATATTAAAGCTGTGCGTATTGCGTGAGGAATAGGTTGCAAGAGAGTTGCAACTTGCAGGGTTTGATGCATACGCTATTGCCAGCAAACATGAGACATATTTTTATCTACAGGCAACGTCTCAGTAGGTAACGCATACGTCTAACGCAAGTTGAAATGTATTTAGTTAGACCTATCGACAAGTTTGGAGTCGGGTGCAGTCTAAATGTGGCCCGTGTGTTTAGACTGTCCGTTTCTGTCAGTTTCACGTGTCGTCCCCCGCACTTCACCACCCCGCTTGCACAAATCGAGACAGCACGAAATTTTCAAGATTTCTGGGTGTAATTTCTGGTTTTCGTAGTTCCCACATAATTATAACAATATAAAATATATAACGATAATTTTTTTACTACATAATATTCATTAAATTTTCTAGGTCTGTGGTTTTTCCAAATTTCATTAAATTGCTTCGTTGTCTAGAAAAACGAGCTCAAAGTTGGGCCTTTTTTTAAAGAAAAATACAAATCTTTGAGCCCCTGTAATTTTAAAACTACATATTTTTAGAAAAATCTAAAACACCACAGACACAGATATTAGTTTCTAGACTATGTCTGCAAAATTTCATGGACTTTGGTTGCTTAATATTCAAATGAAATGGGAACTACGATTGTATGGAGTAAGTGACGGAGAGAGCTCTGTTAAGTAGACACAATAATCATAGGTATTGAAATAATTGTCGCCATTAGACCGTCAATCCTTGATTTCGATTTCAATTATATTTTTATACCTACTACAATATGAAATATAAAACTATCTATCTGTCTAGACGTTTTCTATTAATCTATCTAGTATAGTACACATCGAGTACACGATTTATCTTACCACGGCCATAGATTTATTTCAGTTGATAAAGCCATGTAAAATAAACAAGTTTAGAGAGGTAAGTATGTAGGTATAAAAAACCGGTAAAATAACCGGTAACGGTGGTTATTCTAAGCGGTAACGTAAATGGTAAAAATAATGAAGGAAAAATAAAATAAGTACTAGGTATTTTAAGCTTCTACATAATGTTCCAAATAGCCTATCTATGTAGTATAGTAAGTACAAAGACATCAACAGTCTTTATAAACAACAAAGAAAACCCAACTTTACGTTAATGAAAAGGCAACTTAAGTAGGTGTTGTTTGTACGTAAACAAGTTCTGAATTCCTATTATAACTTTCTCACGCCCACACTCCCGCGAAATATAAATACAAAAACGTGCCTGGTTCTTGTTACTTCGCTGTCTTGAAACTCGATTTATATGTAGTTTATACATATCTAAATATATAAAAGGAAAACCTGACTAACTGGCTGACTGATCTATCAATGTACAGCTCAAATTACGACGGTTCGGGCTGGGCATACAGATAGCTATGACGTAGAAAGCTGCTAAGAAAGGATTTTTGAAAATTCAATCCCTAAGGGGAAAATAGGGGGTTGAAATTTGTGTAGCCCCCGCTGACAAAGCCACGGGCATAAGGTAGTAAAATATAAATCCCTAGCCATATTATAAACGCAAAAGTGTTTGTTTGTTGTTTGTTCTTCAATCACGTCGCAACGGAGCAACAGATTGTTGTAAGTTTTTGCAGGGATATAGTTAAAAGTCTGCTGAATGTTATTGATGAATGACAGTCAGTAGCCACCGAGCTCATATTTTGACATTTATTTTTAATCCATTTTTTTCGAAAAATCATTTCAGTGAAGCGGCAATGTAGAGTCAACCAATGTCAAATGAGCTTGGTGGCTATCAGTCAGACTGGTGGCTATCAGTCAGATACCAAGTTAGCGAATAACCCCCTGCCCGGCTAGCATGGGCATTAGATAAAAATTTTATCCCCCGATTATATCCACTGATGTCATAGAAATCAGTACTCTACCCGAAGTGTAAAATATTGTCTTCAAGGGAACTTCCGCATTGGTTTACTAATGGGTTAATGGTTAATGGTTTAATGGGTTCCGCAATGCTGCATCTATATTGTTCGAGCTTATAATTTGTTTGGTGTGCTAATATACTTGTAGGTATGTATTTTATGATTTGTTATATATGTAATTAATAAAATTGTCTGCAATGCTAAAAGTGATTTCATTATCATTGTAATATTATTACAGGTTACCTAAATTGGAACTAAAAGTTGCCTTGATAAGAAAGAACTCGATTGTAACTAATTTAAATTCGTTTACGATTTTTGTATTAATTAACATGCTTAACCGGTCTTGTTAATGCGGATATCGATAAATATTGTAATAAAAATATAAGTAGAACAAGTTTATTGAAAACCTTTTTTGTTGAACTTTCTATTTTTTGGCGTTCTTGAAGTCATTTTTAGTTTTTTTTGTATTTTCCTTCCTGTATTAAATTTAAAATATATTGATCGACTGTGTTTATGATTGTTTCTGATAATAAATATAATCGTGTAAAAAAGTATTTTAGAATTTTTCGGAACTTAAAAATATCCTTGTAGCATTAATATCATTTAATGTACGATAAATATGGAGCAAAGAAAAAAAAGTAGAAGGGAAAAACAAAAATAATTCGAATAAATAGAGGTCAGTATAACAATTCTCGTCGAAGGCAACCAAAACAATAATATTATTCTGTGGCACAAGGTTGTCGTTAAACATGTCTTCGAGCCAAAAGACCAAGTTGAACGCAAACTTGTTGGAAACAAAGCGGGAGCTTCAAGAAAGTTACTTTGGTAACCAAGTAAGGGGGAGCGTGGAGGTTGCTCAAAACTTTGACGGCGCGGACGAACCAAGTTCGCTGCTCGCTAATTCGCAGTATAAATTTGTTTAACGTCTCAACTTTAAAACTGTAATTACATGGCAAAGTTCAGGATGGATTGGAGCACTTCATGATTCGGGCCAGTCACAACTCTCCATAGTTTGATGGATAATAATTGATATCATCAGTATTCAGTACATACATGTATTAAGTCAGCCTGGATCATAATAATTCTGTGAGCGTAACAAGACTTTATTCATGTATCCAGCAAAAGACAGTTTTTCGCGAAGAAAGATCCTATAGAAGTCTTTGGGCAGCATTTACAGCTTATGTAAATATATTATTACGAAATTACGAATGTGTATTTTGTAATATCTCTGTCTGAGTTAATCTAACTGAATATTAATGGGAAATCATAATTCCGAATGAAATTGGATTAAGTCTAGTTTGAACGTAGATTAATTTTCTTAGTTACACGTAACTAATCAAGTGCTAATCAAGAAGTTTATTGTATCCCAATCAAGCGTTAGATTAATTATTATTAGTTTTAGTAGAATGACATTTAATAAAAATAAATTAGAAAGCATGAATGGAAATAACAGGGCTCTCTCCGTCACTCGCTTTATACAATCGTAGTTCCAATTTCATTTGAATATTAAGCAACCAAAGTCCATGAAATGCAGACATATTCTAGAAACTAATATCATTTCAAGATAATAACAGCTTTATATTTTACTTAGTAGGTACTAGTGGATTTTGGCAATGGATCTTCACATATTATGTGATCGAGTTGTTTTTAAAATTAGTGACATAAACTGATGGGACAAACTCATCTCTTGTTGCGAGTTTCAATATTGTATATACGAATAACTTTTGCTGGTCGGCAAAGGAACCGATGAAAGAAAAACAATAAACTGTTTCAATAACGCAAAACAACAAAGTTTGTTCTGCGAAGTTAGACGAAGGGGTGGATCTGAACAGTGGAAAAGAGGGAGGCTCCCACCTGAAGGGGATCAAAGTAAATTATAACGTTGTTATCGTGACTTTCATTCACATTGAGAAATTAACAAGTTTCAGATTTCAAATTTGATATCATAAGTATAGATTTAATAATCCAAAATACGCAGAATATAAAATTAAGGCCCATAAATCCAAATACTTTCTATAAAATGAGTAAAACAAAATCACCCTTCCATAAAGAAGTATGTGCATCTAGTTTAATTTTAATTTAGATTGTACCAATGGGGATGGCATAGGTATAGGGTGTCTATAAAACCCCCATAAAAATATTAGAATTAAAAAAAATATGTGCACTAGGGGTTTCTAAATCTATCTACGGTTTTTGTCCCGATGCATGGCAAGTACAAACTGTATAATAACATTGCATAAGTATTAGGCGAATAGGTATTACTCGTAAGTTTTAATGATGAAACTTAACAACGCTACCTGTAATTTGTATAATCAACTGACACAATCTAAAATGTTATATTTTTTTTAAAAACAACAAAAACCTTCCAGCCATTAACATCCGTTACATTCAAGTGCCACGCCTATTTAATTAAACCGCAAACGACTACGTTACGACACAAAAACTGGTTTTCATATTCATAAATAAATTCAATATAAATGAGTCGATTAAGTCAACACGATATATTAATACGTATAAAACACACAAGCAAGTGGAAAGCTGCATTCTTGTCCGTTTGTATACAGTTGTACTTGTTAACAACTTTCTTATGGCATTTTATACAGATGGTATAAGTAGGTAGATGCCCTTATAAATCCCGCCATCGTTACTGGATGCCGCCGCGTTCAATACACCAAACCCGTTTCGCCCAGAGCTTCCCGCTTCGGCGTTATCTTGTAGAATGTCCATACAGTTAGCCGAGCGTACTTCGAGCCTTTAACGTCAGCCCTTTTCGCACAGCTTCCTAGGAATTAATTGCAAATATTATCTTACTTATGTATCAACTATCGAGATTCATGTTACGTCGGGCTTAATTAGCGTTCGACCGTTCCTTTGGGAAATGATAAATAATGTAGACCCAGGATTATATTGAACAAACCCAGAAAGCGTGTAACTCTGTCGTAACTAACTAAATTAATTGGACATTTTGAAGACCGTTTTGAAAGGTGCTTTACTCAAGACCACTTCCACATAAGATAAATATTTCAAGTTAGATTATTATTTACCGGTTTGATAAGTATACAAAATTATCTTTTAAAGACTTCTCTGGAACAACGCTTTCGCAACCGCGTCGCGCCATGTATAAAAGCTGTTCCCGGAGTAAGAATATGCGATAATGCGGCATGCCTGGTAATAAATTGAAAATAAGGGTCAAACTTACACCAGTATGCTCATTGACACCAACAATGACGGCCGTGTACCACTGAGTAGCGCCAGCGACTCTGTACACTTGAGCTCGACAGCCGCCCAGGACTGAAGGCGTGGTGGTGAGGATCCGCTGGCCGTCCTGTATGGTCCGCCATTCAGCTGCTTCTGCGGTCAACGCTGACAGCGTCGCTGGGTCCACTCCTGCTTCTGAACCCGCTAGACACGAATCCCATTCCTGCAAACGGAAAATAACACTTTACATGAATTGACTTGACTACTTGACTAACATTTTTACATAAAGGGTAAAAAAATTCAAAGTCTTCGTTTCATATTTTACATGCTCGGGATTCCCTAAAACCACAAATTTTATTTTTAGAGACCCTTCCCTTTCTACTGGGGTTTCTACAAATAGCTAATGGTGCCTGCCCGACATAATAATATGAGACGGATAATAATAGGTTTTGCAAAAAGGTTTGGAGAGTTAGCGGCATAGTTATGTTGGTTTATTTTTTACATTTTATTTTACCCCAATTAAATTCGGTACGTCAGTTTCCCTTCTTTTAATTACTTACAAAAAGTGATAATATCCAAAAAGAAACCTAAAGTAGGTAAATAGAAAATATGACAAGTAGGCAATAGGTCTGCTATATTTTGACGAATCTCCGTTACCTAGCCACCAGTACAAATCTAAATAACACTTGTAATTCAGATTTCTATACCTACTAACATGACGAATGACGACAGCTACTTAAACAGTTACGCCTAATAAATTATTTATAGAATTAGATCACATTCATCATTCCTATATACCATTAATGGTAATTCATCTTTATTTATTGCTATGTACGCATGTACGCCATCTTAAATGTTTGTTCGCTAAAGTGGAGAAACAAGCATAACGAATACATACACGCGAAGATTTATCGGTTCTCGCAAACGTAACATTATTCAGTACAAGAATGCAATGCCCATAAATAGTGCAATTACACTAGATTGTTAGTTATGTACGGTATGACCTCGTGAGCACGTAAACATTCGCATTACCAAGGTGTCCAACTTTACTACTTTTGTAAAGACTTCCCTTGGAATTACTTTTCTGAATTTTTAGGGTGCTATATCTCAAAAGATAAAAAGGAACCGTTAATATAGGATCACTTCGTTATCTGTCTATCTGTCAAGACACGGGTCTTGGGAATACGC
Source organism: Maniola jurtina (assembly GCF_905333055.1). Taxonomy (NCBI): domain Eukaryota; kingdom Metazoa; phylum Arthropoda; class Insecta; order Lepidoptera; family Nymphalidae; genus Maniola; species Maniola jurtina. The sequence continues at coordinate 10,414,637 of NC_060040.1, read as the reverse complement.
GAAGAACGCTATAGGCTTTAAAACCTATAGCGTATTTCCCGTTGACATATGAATCATGAAATTTTGCAATAACTTGATAGCCTTCTTCATCTTTTAATTTTGATAGGTTCATAGAACATTATTTTTGTTAAGAATGACCCATCTTGTGCGTATTACATAGGTACAGGTGATTGTACACCAGTGTCGTTGAGGCAAGATTTATGAGCAAAGTTAATATAGATATAGGTTTCAGCACGACTCGGCTATATCGACACTCTTACATTTAGAATTTGTAGACAGATAAAGAGACTGTCTAATCATTATTAGATAAGTAATTTACGCTTCAACATTTTACACCGGAATTCATAGTCAAGATAGGGACTTCTTTAGAGGACGATTCAGACCTTTATATGACATTGTGCTGTTGGAATCGTTTATCATTGTTGACTATGAATTCCGGTGTTAAAGAGCTCAAAACTCCAAATCTGTAGTCGATCGATATAGATTTTTCTATGTTTTGAATATCCACAAATGTGAGCCGCCACAAATACATAGATTAGAACAAGGTTACGCAGGACATTCCTGTCAAATCTTAATGGTTGGTTAGCTTTAATATTATGACCCACATTATCATACACGTTACTTGCCTTGTATTTGCGATATTGAATCTAATGTTTATTGAGGTTTTGCGGTAATAATTGACTGTATATAGAAAGGCAGTAAAGAACGAGTTTATCCACTGTTATTGCTTAATTATTAACTAGAATCTAGATGATGCCCGTGACTTCGTCCCGTGAATTTTGGTTTTTAAAAATCCGGTAGAAACTACGATTTTCCGGGCTGAAAAGTAATTATAAGTATAATATCCGTCTCTAAGTTGCAAGTTATCTTTAAAATTAATAGTAAATATTAATATTGATTATTCTCGGTGATTTGCTCGGCGATTGATAAAATAATGTAATTAATCACTCTGATAAGTATCAGAATGAATTACAGATTGGACTAAACTTATTTTATTTGGCGGTGATTAGTGATTGGTGATTGCTAATACATACTAATAACCGTATTATCTAAAGTAAATCCCCGTCGTTCATCGAAACGAATTAAGCAAATGAAAGGGCCTGACAAAGAATACCTATTCACCCACTTAGGTAAATACGAAAGTACCTGTTTTTGATACGTCTTTTGACGCGTGACACAACTTTATTGAAAGAGAAGTTTTTTTAAACACATTTTACTGTAGTAGTTTCCTACCTTTATAGTTTATTGGTAAAAATGAACATGGTAAAGGTGAAAGGGCTTTGTATAGATGACGTTATGATCAAACACACAGAGAAGATTAAAACAATATGAGGTAGCTAGTAAAAGCCAGTTTCAAATGTAAGACATCCTTTATGACACCATACAAAGGAAGCAATAACCTAACCCCACGTAAGTAACGTCGCAAGGTATTAAGAGGAGTATTACATAGTAGCGTACAATGCAGACGTCTGTATTTATGTCAATGTTACAGCACACGTTTACACCTATGTGCATGTGTGTGCCAGACGTATCCGGTACGTTGACCTAGCAGCTAGCTCCGCTCTCCCCTGCCCTATATCTAGGGATACCAAATAGGAAATAATAACAAATCTCAATATATTGATGAACAAAGTCGAAAAACTAGTGATACCAAACACGATATAATAGAAACTCTAAATATCTTGATAAACAAAATAATAGTTTATGAAACGGTTGCATAATGATTGGTATTAAAACATGAGTGTGAGTTTAAAAAACGAGCCGCAGGCGAGTTTTTTAACAGTATCACACGTGTGTTTTAATACCTAATTATGTAGAGTTTCATACACTACTTTATCTAAACTCATATTACCTTAAAATCCAAACCATAAAATCTTGGTTGTCAAGAATCTATGTTATCGAAATCTATGTTATCAAGAAAAGCTTATGAGTTTAGGCAAAATATTATTTCGTCAAAACTCCTTAGCTTCTCTTGATAAATATTGCAGGAAAATAGATTGAAGTAAAATTATTCACTGTATTTATGCCCAGTATAAGCGGACTAAGACTGCCTTTTATTCTCTAGTGCATAAATGTTGAATGATAATTTATATAGTTCCTAAGCCTAGCCTCTTATGCTCCTATGCGCTCCTGGTAGTTTATTCATGTAAGCTAAAGTTGGTGTCACGTCATAAGGTCTCCGAACTTAAACTTGCGCAGTGGGCGATATACCGATTACATATATTTGGCGTCTCGTTAAAAGGCCTCCGACCTTTATACCTGCACAGTGGGTAGCTGATTACTTACAAGTTACAACATCAAGAGCACAAATGACTGTGAAATTTTGATGATTGAAATTGGATAATGTTTCCCAATCCCATTGTTTTCCTATTATCTGGCAACCCTAAACCCTACGTCTAGCTATATTATGTTTAGCAGCAGACAGACTGTACTGTAGCTCCATTCCTATTAGATGTGGTTAGGCGACACGGAAATGATTTACGTAAAAGCCAGATAGAAGCCGTAAAAAGCATTGTACTCGTAAATTATTCAACGTTTCTTTGTAAGATTTTTTAAACATTTTGTGTTAAATATACAAATTGTTTAGCTACCAATTCTTGTATTTTTTTAAAGAATATGAGCAAAGTCTATCACCCCTTTTCCCTCCAATAAGCATAAACGGCAATAGTGCAACGGGTGGGGTATGAACCGGCAACATTTGGGTTCAACATTCAGTCTGCTCCTTTCACCGTTGAGTTATCGAGGCTTTTAAGGCATTATCGAGGTATTGTATGAAACATTCATGCAGTAAAATTAATAAATAAGACATTTAGACCGATGCTGAAAGTAAACGGGGTCGATTGCCAGTCTTTTGTCAAATTATGGATATGGAAAAGCTTACCAGCCTGTTGGAGTATAAGATGAAAATATTCCTAAAATATAGATTTTTTTAATAATAATTTTAAGTATAAAATTAAAAAATATCAAAATTTACTTAATAATAAGTTCAAAAATGCTTCTGGATAATATAGATACAATTTAAACATAAGCTGTAATATAAAACGAGTCTGTAAAGACTTATAATAAAAACAAAGGTAGTCATGCATGAATCACAGCGGCATACATGATTGTATTAAAAATAATAGAAAGCCTATCAGCAAATGAAGATGGATTAAGATATATATAACTGTGTAGACGACTGCCTGTACGGATGCTATCTGCGAATGATATAATGATAATGGGCGTGATGTCTCCAGTAATTCAGTTACATAAGGGATTGCGCTATTATACCAATTTACTTGCTCATTTTGCTAAGGTTTTTCGTCATACTTGTAAAACTAGGACAAAGATGCATAATACATACATAGGTATTTCTAGGACAGGGACGTCGCGGCTAAGTTTGTTGTGAGTTCTTCTCAAAGCACGGTAAAATTACAAGTTTCAACTCTCGTTTAGTCTCAGTTTTAGTTAAATAATATTATATATTATTATTATTTTATATAAATATTATTTTTGACAGCAAAAATATCTTGAAATAATTTAGTTATGCAAAGTTTAATGACTTATGTCCTTTTGTAAAACTTCGGTATACATATTTCACCAAAAATACTCGACTTAAGTCAAATTAGTTTTGATTACACTCATTGAGGTGCATGGCTTTCTCTTTTTCGGGTCTGTCGTAAATCGACTTCCGATAATAAAGTTTGTCAACGTACAAAAAACCTCAATAAAAACAAAACGTTCTCGTGCCCTTAAGCACAATTTTTCACGGTCAAACCATTTTCACCGGGTAATCCGAAAGATTACGCAATCGTAATCGCTAGTTCGCCTGAATTTTGTGTAACAGATACGCTCTGATGGGCACAGCTAGGGTCACCACATGTGGTATCTCCCTTAGTGACCAGAATATAATAATTCCTGACCACATCCCGATTTGAAAAATTAAATTCCCCTAAATATTTAACCAGATACTTTTCGTGATTTCCAGACATGTGAGTATATGTGAAGAAAATACTAAATTTGTGTAAGGCGAAAATTCAGGACTGTATGTCCTGAATTTTTGCCCTAGTACCCGGCAGGAAGTATTGTACATCAACCTTAAGAAAAAGTGGTGGTTTCGTAGAGCATTGTCTCCGTCGTCGTTGAGATCGACAAGAAGTCACATAGGAATGAGTGACAGAGACAACGCTCTACGAAGCCGATTGCTCTTTCTAAAAGTCGATGCACAATATTTCTTGTCGGCTAACAGCTGTACTAGGCTTTGTCTTGTGGTAACCCTACGTTCATCACGGTTCGGTCTCGGTGAGTCAGCAAAATTACGCAACACCCGAGGCTTTTACTGTTTATTTTGCTCGGTTATTCTATTTGGTGAGATTACCTCGTGATTATAACGAAGTTGTGGAACACGAGTTGGCCGTACCTAGGGAACGTTTCTGTTCGTACGATGTTTTGTTTTTTTTTTTTTCATTATGACTGGCTTGCGAATTCTTTTCTACTTATGGTCAGTTACTGTGGAGTTCTACGGCTCTCCTTACATTTCCTGGTACTCCACACTAACTGGTAGCTATGATTGGAGTTTCTTTAGTGATCAAATGCAATGAGGAGATCCGTAAGAGAAGTATTATGGCACTAATGGGCAGGCCACTTAGTTCGACATGCCGATAGACGTTGGGGACTGGGGTCCCAAAGTGTTGGAATGGCGACCTTTTCTGGTATCTACACTGAAGTCAGAGAGTGATGTCATAATACACGAGGAATCTATACTAATAAATAAAATTGGAGTGTCTGTCTGTAATTTCGAAATAACTACCACATATTAAGGTCATATGGTTATTTGAACGATACCATAACTGAATCACACGTTTTTAAAATTTTTGTCTGTCTGTCTGTCTGTCTGTCTGTTTGAAAAGGCTAATCTTCGGAACGGCCGAACCGATTTTAACGGGATTTTCACATACAAGTAGAGGATTGACCGGGGTGTAACATAGGCTACTTTTTTAACCGACTTTCAAGAAGGGAGTTGTGTTTTTCTACCTATGTTCACCGAAATCTCCGAGATTTCTGAACCGATTTGCGTCATTTCTTTTTTAATCGATAGAGGAACTTTGCGACATTGTTTCATAAAAAATTTGGATTCCAACTCCTCAATCCTGATGCTGCAGGGGATCTGACCAATCCACGCGGGCGAAGCTGCGGGCATCAGCTAGTGTATAATATAACTCTACCATAATGCAAGGTAATGTAACTCGTATAACGAGGTATTTAATATCAAACGGTCCCGATTTTTGCCCGCTGAAGGCACCGACGACGTCTATATAGGTAGGTAGGTACAATAGATGTCGGTGGCTGGAGGTCTGGGACTTTTTTTGCTTCACGTGACATAATGATGCGATTCGTGCAATGCCAACGTTGCGCTCTCATTGTTTTGTAATGGAATCCAATCAACGATTGATGAGTCGTATCGTGATGTTATTTCTCTTTACAACTATTGTTGATATCTAGTGAAAATTCTCATGAGTTATTCAACGATAAAGCATTAAAAGCAAATTATAAGATTAATGATTGATCGATAAAACAATTTAGAGTATTACAGGTGAATTGAATAGGCGTACCTATTACTATTACTCTATCGATTATATTTTTATAAACGCCATCGACAAAATACTCCACCATTGACGTACGATATCTGCACCTACGTCAATGTGCTTTGTTCATTAGTGATGAAAAGAATTAGGTAGGTACATAATTAAACCAGCATGATTAAAACTTATTAATTTAAAAGATTACTAAACCGTATAGTTACCAATTCTTTTAGTGTGAAATAAAACAGACAGTTTTTATTACATCCTATGTATTTCCACTATCGCTACGTAGACTTTAGGTAGGTATAAGAAAGTAACCAGGAAACGAGCGTATGAATAACATTCACATTTCACTCGCAAAATTGTTTAGCCCTCACGTTTAACGTTGGCGTATTTGTTGCATCAAACCTTATATTTATCTCAATCTGATTTGGTACGTAACCAGGAAGCGATCCAGTAAGTAGATAGCTACCTACTACCTACTACATATCATTCAATTTCCTTTCACAGACTCGGCGGATCCCTCGTCCTCACTTGATATCATTGCTAACAGATTCAATATGTACATTGCATAACGGAACCGCCTATATTTGACTGCCTAGCACAAATGTTTGGTGCAATATGTGTAGATAAATACTAGATACTACTTAACCAGTTTTGTTTTGGATATTTTTTGATAATGATAAGCAGAATTATAGTCCCTTGGATACAGTACTTCTCTTGTAACTCTCAGAGAATAAATAATAATAATGCCTGCGTCGAGAAAGAGGCAATCCTAAAATGCATACTATTTTCCAAGAAATCCTTACCTTTGTACGTTGCTCAAACCACCTCAAACTATGCACGTATTGTATTACGGACGGCCGCCCCAGGGGTCTACTAACTGTTTCTCAAAACAATACATTTTGGTGAGTACCCAGTTACCTACCTCCCCATAGGGATATTGTTCCGTTAAAACATAAACAAACCCCGCACTACATAAGTTTGTTAAACAAACATGTACTGTAAATTAACTCCATTTCCGTTTAAATTCAGTATTTTCGACAAAACTTAACACGAGGCAACCATTAAGTTAACTAATGGCTGGATATAGCATAAAATGTCCGAGATAAAACTAAAAGCCAACTCTCAAGTTCATTCCGAAAGTTCAAAGAATAAATTTCGCACTAATCCTCTAAAACTTTAACATTAAATTCTCGTACAAATTCTTGGTCAAGAAACTTAAAACAAAGCCTTTTGAAGTAATAAAATTAAGTCCTAAAATAAAGTTTTAGCGAGTTTATATACCGAGTTACTTAGCAGGCGAGTAATGGAAAAGGTTTTACGGGCGCACAATGCACTCATCCCCCTATTTATCAGAACGCGTATCTGATATAGATTTTTAAACCAGATTGCCGCTATCTTGCATTACGTTGGCCTGTGAGATCAATGGCTTCCCACTCTACACAGTGTGGAGGTCAGTCAACTAGTCTAAATAAACCTAAAAAAAACCTATAAAAGGAAAAGATGACTAACTAACTGACTGACTGACTGATCTGTCAACGCACAGCTCAAACTATACGGATCGGGCTGAAATTTGGCATGCAGCTAGCTATTTTTTTTTTAAAGAATATTAGCCATGTTAAATGACTAATATTCCCCTTTCCTCTCCAACTAAGCGTCAGGCTTGTGCTAGGAGTAGGTACAACAAATAGTGCAACGGGCGGGGTTTGAACCGTCGACCTTTCGGTTTTCAGTCCACTCCTTTACTGGTTGAGCTATTGAGGTAAGTAATAAGTAATATTATTATGACGTAGATACCCGCTAAGAAAGAATTTAAATAGAGATTTTAAATTTGTGAAGTACATGCGAACGAAGGTTATAATCTAGTCTTACATAAACCGCTTGTTAAACGTGTTGATACAAGAGGGAATAGCATCCATGTAAACCGACTCGGGAGGACATAAATTGGGCTTTTGTGTTCCCTGCAGTGGTAATGTACAATGGAGAACGCCATAAAAGATATAGCAACTGCTACCGGTATTGTGGCAAACATACAATTAAGGTGGCACGGGGAAAGAACGCCAGTAATAACATGTGATTATTTACTGAAACAAGTAAGATTATGTTCCTAGCAAGTAGTGTAACTCAACCATTATACGTAGCCTTTTGAAATAAATAGCTCAATCGCTGTTATGTATAGCTTATTATTTACTTGAGTACCTATATTTCAGATAATAACATACCTGAGCTAAATCGAACAAACTAAGGCAATTTTAGTATTGGATCTTACGTCGCTCGCTAGTCGCTACTCTGGATCAAATGAAAAAAAAAAAGACCTAATGGCGTTAAATTCGCCCATTGACCTAGTTTTATAAAAAACAATCAAATTACACTGAGGTGAAAATTCTAGAGACAAGCAATATAATTTTTATATCAAAATTCGAGCCTGCTGCGTCCCTCTGGGCATCGATTATTATCCATACTAATATTATAAATGCGAAAGTGTGTCTGTCTGTCTGTCTGCTACGCTTTCACGGCCCAACCGCTGAACCGATTTTGATGAAATTTGGTACAGACATGGGATACATCCCGGGGAAGGACATAGACTACTTTTTATCCCGGAAAATCAAAGAGGTCCTACGGGATTTTAAAAAACCGTAATCCACGCGGGTGAAGCCGCGGGCATCCTCTAGTTATAGAATAAACGCACTATAAGTTATTTCACTCCAAAGCATCGAAGACAAGAATATCGTGATTTATTTAGCCTCGTCAAATTACTTACCGCACAGGTGAATGCAAGACACATACCTAAACGTAATGCTTATGATTATGAGATGCATCATACAGTAAACAACTTTCAAGGTAAGAAGCAAAAATCTCATTACGCCATTTTATAACATCATAGGTACGTACTAGAGATCATGAATAACATGTTATGGTAATTTATTATTAACCACATCAATAAATAATTAGTATGCAAGTCTTACATGTTATATTGTATCCATAAAAGTAGATAAGCTGGTAAAGCATCTGCATTAAAAACTTATTCACTCACAGAGATTACGTATAGAGTCTGTAGACAGGAACTTAACAGGGCTCTCTCCGTCACTTGCTTCATACAATCGTAGTTCCAATTTCATTTGAATATTAAGCAACCAAAGTCCATGAAATTTTGCAGACATATTCTAGAAACTAATATCTGTGTCTGTGGTGTTTTAGATTTTTCTAAAAATATGTAGTTTTAAAATTACAGAGGCTCAAAGATTTGTATGTAAATTTTTAAGACCGCGTAACTTTGAAACCGAATATTTTAACAGAAATCTGGAAAACCACAGACATAGATATTAGTTTCTAGAATATGTCTGCATTTCATGTACTTTGGTTGCTTAATATTCAAATGAAATTGGAACTACGTTTGTATGAAGCGAGTGACGGAGAGAGCCCTCTTAAATTGCGATTGATATCCATATAATATTCCATGTGACAAAAGACACAGTTATATTTTAGTTTTTGTTCCGATCCGGTAAACAATACACCGACGAAGTGCCGCTCTCTATTCTTCAACATTCCATACGGGCTTAATTTACGTATCATTAGCATTTACGCATCAAATCATAAAGTAACTAATAATCTAGCTTTTAACTGCATAGTTAAAATTTCGTAAATAATAATAATTGGGAGTAATACTTATAATGTGATTTCATTGTTGTCCATCATATTTCCATGATTTTCCTTCTCTTATCGTGAGATAGTTCAATTTCCTTGTCTCTAACATTACTTTGAGAATAATATTGTTGTATGTGTAATGTGTATCTACCACTTTTTGCTATTTACTTTATTTTATCATTAATGAAAAAGTAGGCAGCTTGTATTGGTATCACTGGTATAGGTATATACAGGTATAGGTATCTTGTATTGTAGAGTTCAGTGACTTGATCGTATTTAATCTCTGTAGGTGCATACTCTACTCGTAGTGAATGAAAGGAATCTAACATGAATTAATTAGCGCACCGTCTCTAATACATTCCTTCCTATTATTAATATTAATAAGGCATGCGTGCTGCCAATACACAATATACGTATTACATGTAAGTATAATTTGATAAGCTTAGCATATATACATAATTAAGCAGAAATAACTCAGTAAAACTAATATATTCTTTCAGCGATAGTAATTAATTAGTATAGCTGTATACGTAGTGTTTGATTGAACTATTTGGTAAACCAAACTAAATTATGTAACGTATATTATGTTCGAGTATGGTAATAGTTATCATATTAAAATACGTATATAACTACACGCATAATACCTACTACATTTATAGAATGCGTCTCACATTATACGTAAACCTTCATGCTCATCGGAGCATGGGTTTTATTTACGTTATTAAACGTGATTAAACCTCAGGTTAGTCTTAAAAACTTAAACTTATTTAAATTTCAGATCATTTTGAGAGATTTGAATTATTAGTTCATAAAAAATTTAAAATTCGTGGCAAAATTACATAAAGATTTATTTTAAATTAGATTATGTTTAAAGCATTAGGTAATTGAAATGCAAAGACTAGAAATCTAAACTAAAATCTTGATAAATCTTAGCTAAACTCTTGCCAAGTCGACGAAAAGTTACATCACACAATAGCTGCTAATAAAGCTATCTATCTAGCTGGAGTAGGTTCATAGTAAAATAATAAATAATTGTCTGCAGCAATCTTCAAGTCATTAGTCCAGTTTTTTTCTGAGAACAGTATACAACAATAAATAATGTTACTTACCTACTGTGTCATGAGCACATCTAATGATCGTGCTGAAAGAAGTTGATTTTGGAATTCACGAAGAGGTTGATTTTGGAATTCAACACAGACTCTCAAGCCAAAGGAGCGCTGGTGCTGGGGTTTTGCCACCATAGATATTTCTGCGTTCATTGAGTCGATAAGGATTAGTCACGATGATGGCAAGAGACCTGATGGTTTGACGCTGGGAACGTGGACCGACTCTAATCTTAGACGCAATTTGATCCATTGCCCCGGTTTGGTGTCATATTATCAGGGTACATGAAGACCAGGAGCCGCAGCAGAAATGGCCGAAACCGGTGAGCGGCGCAAGAAGTACCTATGCCTCTTTTATCAAGTCACGTCATTTTGTTCCGATTGCCGTGGAGACTGGAGACTCTATGGAGGCTATGGAGTCTTAGTGCTAAAAAATTCATACAAGCCATTTCACCGCGCTACTGCGTCATAATAATGTGTATGGTAACAGAAGGGCCGGCTCATTTTTCGTGCAAATGGCTGGTCAGCGCGGCAATGCCTAGAGCCCGTACCTACCTCTTATTATACCTTAGCACCATTCCACTCAGGCATGATTTATAAGTAAAAAAAAAAATATTATACCTATAGATTCATGGAATTTAAATGCGTTCAAGGAATTCATGAGATACAAATACAAACAACACGTGATAAAATTTCATATTTTAACGAGCAATGCAGTATCACGAGATAAGATAAGATATTGACAATGGTATCAGCTTACTTATATATTTAGATCGTGTAAGTAAACTGATAATATAATCCTTATCAAACCTAACTACAATTTAAAAATCATACTTGTCTTCGATTAATCCGATATGATATCAAAACAGGAAAGAATACCTACAAACATAAAGGATATGTTGTAAGATAAATAAATAATAGGTAACTTGGTGCGGCTGTCCTATTTTGCATAAGGTTCTGCCTAATTTCCGTTTAAAAGGAAACTGCATTTCCCACCTACAGTTCTAGGATGAAGCTCAATGGAGTCCTAGTTCCTATAGGTAGTTAGGTCAGCACGGAACTGTACAGTATTACTACAATATTTACTTTGTGCTGGCTTACAACTTAGCTACCTAATGTGTAGACTGTAGAGAACTAGAGCATAGAGGCATAGAGTAGGTAAGGATATGGTATCACCTACAGAGGTTACGGAGGACAAAAAAAGGCATCGAGAATTTCATTTTATTTATCGTGTTGTTACATAAAAAACCGGCCAAATGCGAGTCAGACTCGCGCACTGAGGGTTCCGTACTCGGGTATTATTCCAACATTTTACACGATAAATCAATAACTATTATACATAAAAATAAATAAAAATCTGTTTTAGGATGTACAGGTAAAGCTCTTTCATCTATTATAGCCCCATTTGGTATAGTTATCGTATTTTGAAAAATGAAACACATTTTAATTTTTTTTTAATGATGTAACCATAAATTCACGGTTTTCAGATTTGTTCCTGTACTCTTGCTATAAGACCTCTACCTACCAAACATGATTCTAGGTCAACGGAGAGTACCCCATAGGATTCTTGAGGTACGGAACCCTAAAAAAACAGTCTAATGAATGACTCATAGTCATTAGGTTATTTTGAAACGGTAGCAAGCACATCGCGCGATCTACCAATGAAACCATAAATCCAGTGAAAAACCAAACTTCAGAATGTGTAAGACGACGGTCAAAGCGTGTCGCTTACGAGTTTTCACCACTTTGCTTATCCTTTATGTGAGCTAGGGCAAAATAGATTATAGGAGTTTTGCGTTATGCACCCAAAACAAGACACAACAAAAACTATTACAACTTTTTAGTAGCTAAGTACCTGTACCTAAAGATTACTTTTTGTTTACTGTTCGTGATTTCTTGTTACCAAAGCGCAATAATGGGCCGAACCGGTTCCGATTGGTGTTACAAGTTACAATGGAAACGCAAACGCGACGTTACGCTCGCTCGGCTGCCTTTCATCCGTGCATGATTAGCCGTGAACGTCACGCTCTATCGACCACGGAATCCGCATGGAATTCTGTTATCCGTACAGACAATGAGTCTCAAACCAGTCTTAAATCTAGGTAGGTACTAAAATAGAATAGGTAGGTTAACACCAATACTACTTTTAAGCCGTTTTTCTTGGAAATGATTTCAGATTTCTATTCAGTGGACCAAAAAAGATGTGTAATCACAATCAGTAATCGTTCAGCTTTGCTCACTAGCTCCTCAATGTATAATTTTATTATTTCCACCCATCGCCAGCTCAATATTGAGCAGAATGAGAAATTACAGAATGAGAAAGGCATAGGCCATATTATCTACCACGGTGCTGGCCAAGTGAGGATTGGCAGACTTTATTAGGCTTAGGTATAACTTAGTGAGTAAATATTGTATCCTACGTTTACAAATAAATAACATTATACATAAACGTTTTATTGTACGAGACAAGGTTGGACAATTTAATTAAAATACGTATAATATGCATATACATACTTACATGTTATTATATATGTATACCTAACATCAAAACTTGTATTTACTGTTACTTAGATACTTTTTGAGATCATGCAAGATATGCCTTGTTACATAATATAGGCCGCGCCAGTTAAATAGTCGTTCTTGAACTTAATTAACCGCAAGAGGCGTCGCATTATTTTAGTACTTTTTAAGCATTGCATTAGTATGAGTGTTGCATCCTGTGGTTACATCCCTACACCGGCACCATAGGTACATGGTAAAATACTTATGGAAAAATACCTGCGCGAGCTCACACTCGCATCGTAGATAAGAGATGACTATAACTATGCCACACTATTAGGTAGTTAGAATGTCATAAAAGCATGTTAAAAGTATAACAAAGATTCAAAAGGAACGAGATTACACACGAACCCAGAGAGCGATTAGTTTCATCTTACACATGCCTGCATCAATGTCAGGCCCCACTCCTCCCCACGAGGGGACCGGACAGTGGAGCAAGCTAGGAGGCAAATTATTATACTCGCTTAGAAACATCTACACGTGCCAACAAGTTGTACTACCAACCTACCTATTTATTTATAATTAAGTTTAAGCCTCAGTAGCTCAAGGGGCGAACCGATATCTAAAGTATATTAGTTTAAAGTAGGTATACAATATAATATATACCGTAATATCGTATCCATTACTATTGCAAGCTTTTTACTTAGTTGAAGGAACGGAAATATCTAGCGATTGCGCGCGACGCTGCTTGGCGAAAATATAAATCCTCTTTATTCTCTATACCGTGAGAATTTCGAAAAATTCGGGATTATGCCTTACTTACATCATAAAGGGGACCTCTGTGCAGGACTTTCTAGATCTTAAAGTTTGGGCTGTGTGTAGATGACTGAATGAGTCAGGACTCAAGACTTCATCAAATATTCTTAAAACTTATCAACCAAATTACAATAATGGCGGCATCTAACACAATCCAACTCACCATGTCCGCTTGACAATTGAGCTGACTATCCAATCAACCTACAGAAGCATGAAAAGTATGGCTGCCGACCGAAGTTAAAATTGGAAGTTGGTATGTCTAATAGATGGTTACAACAACTGAGGCAAACTTTACTCGTTTAAAATTTGCGGTAACAATTTCTCTTGCTTGCGTGCATGACGGTCGGTCCCAACTCGCAAACTTTCATCATGGCTTGATTGAGTTTTTTAATGATAACTGAGTTATTAACTTAGATTGTCACAGTTTTGAACGACGCGTTTTAATCTCGTCTTCCTTGTGACACGAGCTCGAGGGATGAGAGATTTTCTTCGTCATTCTTTATCTTGTTGTCTGGAAGGGTGATGCTACACTTTTTAATCTTCTGAAAAGAACTTCAGCAACTTACATAACACGAGGGATGTATAACAGAGATACTCGTAGGTATACAGTTCATAAATATTGCAATACTCTACAACAAATGGTAATTGGAAATGGTTTTGTTTGACTATCTACCTACTAAGTTAAAATGCACTGTGTTATAAAAAAGTTTTCTACCCCTTTTATGAATCATGAATCATGATCCAAATATGAAATACTTAGTAGGTAAAATGCCACACAATCGTTGGAAATGTTCATATGTACTTGTAACTTAGTCACTTTCCTCACTATTCATGGAATACATATTTAAAAACAAGATTGTATAAACTCCGGAATACCAAGACTAGACTGTGCTGAAAACCGCACACAGAAAAACCACCACATTAATCAGAATAGGTATCAAAGCCTTTTTTGGTAAAAATAGAAAAATATTCGGTGAAATATTTTAAAGATTTCACTGGCTTCAAATAAGGTTGCTTCATTATTCATAGAAAACAATACTCTTCGCCAATATAATTTGCATATTTACATATTCATAGAATTCATATTAGATTATTGCTCTTAACAAAATCGTCCGCGTCAATAGACGGGGCGAGACGTGGTAGAGAACTGGTTATACAACTGTTCAATTATTTATGTCGACCCAAATAAATTATGTAGGAATCACAAAAGTCTTTTCATATTAAAAAGACATGGCAAAACAACAACTTCGCTGCTTAAATATGAAGATTGCGAAATATAATACATATTATTATAGGAGATAATCCATACTAATATTATGAATGCGAATGTTTGTCTGTCCCTCTAGATTTGCTAGGTTTTCACAGCCTATTCGTTGAATCGATTTTGGCGAAATTTCGTACATGGATAGCTTGTACCCCGGGAATGGACATAAAATACTCTTGATGCCGCAAAAGTCCGCACGGAATTTTCAAAACCTAAATCCAGGCGGACGCGAAGTCGCAGGTACCTTATCTAATCAAAATACATAATGTGTTGTTTGGAAGCTGTACACAACTAAAAGATCTCAATTTTTGTATATGTTTTAGAGTAGAACTTGAAGTTGGACGATTAAACGACAAAAAATACCAGAAAGAAGACAGAAATCGCTGAAAGTTGCACTTGCTGACAAAAGTAGATTTTGCGGGAGACAGCCAATCAATCACAGTTTTACCGGGAGGCGGCCGAGCTAACCGAAAATAGCGGCACTGGCATAACCACCACCTGGCTCGAATATGTACCTATATAATAAAGGGGAGGCGTGGGCGAAACGGGCGCGGAAAATCAATATAGCGGGCGGCGAGCATCAAAACATACCCTTTCCAGCGTTCCTCCCGTCTCCCACAAAGCCTCCCGTCGCCCGGGGAACACCCCCCCTTGTTTGGCAGACACCGTCCTTGATCTACCCACTTCGCCCGGGCGCCCAAGTTTGGATAAACACTCGTATCGTCTCACTCGAAAATTGGGTCGGTTATGCGTTTCGCGTTTTACCACCCACTATTTATTCTACAATCTCGTTGTTTTATGTTTCATTAAAAGTTCGTCTATTAAGATAGTGAACATTAGTTTCGTTTGCAAAAACAATTTCTCGTAGTTTTCTGTAGAGAATGTAACTGAAGTAGGTAGGTATATTGTATACCTATTGACTGTATATTGATTTCTAGTTTCTATTGAGGCATATTTCAATAAGACTGACATAGTCTCTTTTATATCGCTGGTATCTATACATACTATATAATAACTACATACCTAATTCAGTCAACAGTTTAAGAAAATCTTATTTAAACAATGGATATATTACTCAGATTTCTGTACTGTATGTAAAATTACTATAGGACCTATCGCACACGATATTATTTCGAGAGAAACATCATCTTTATTCAATGTCTGATTATGCTAAGTATACAGAATATACTAACATTCAACGGGTTATTAATATGCAAAGAATATAAGTCTAACGCAAAAGCAGTCATAATTCATTTGGAGTCATTTCCCCGGACGGTATCGACCCAATAAACCTGAGCTCAGCAATGACTCAATAACTAGTGGAATAGAAGTATAACATTCATAACTGTGTGACTCATTGAGTCAAGTTTTGGGGTCACCGATGCTATAAGCCTTCGGTGATTCATTTATTACTAACATAATAAATTGCACCCCGCACTGAATATTTTTAAGATGATTTATAGCCATGGCAAAAATGACTAATATTCCCCTTTCTCCTCCAACAAGAGGAACTGTCTCTCCCAGTCAAGCTATTAGACTTTAATTAGATTTTAGTAAGTCTTGGAAATGTGTATTAAAAGTAGATAAGTACTGATGCCATCTAGGAATTCTTTGATTTTCCGGGATTATGCATAAAAGATATTGTATTTTCATGATTCTGGGTCAACGGGAAGTACCCTATAGGTTTCTTGGCGGACTTCGTCTGTGGTGGCGTTTGCTGGCGCGCGTGTTGTGACTTTTTGGAGTGTTTTTTTTGTTAAAACTGACTGGAAAGCGCTCTAAGGGGGTGCCGTGCGTATGTCGGCGAGCGCCGGCACAGACGGGGTCCATACTTGTATAGTTTAGCTAACTTGTTACAAACTACAAACTTGACATTGGCTAATCATTGTAAAAGCCAGACGAGAGAGAAAAAAAAAAAAAAAGGTTTCTTGGCACACAACAGAAAGACAACAAAGCGGTCCCATAAGGGTTCTTTTTTTGAGGTATAGAACCCTAAAAAAGGTCACATGGAATGAAATAATTTATTTGTTTGAATTTATGATGAAAAGATGTCAGCTAATCTTATAGAGAAAACAGGGTCATGGTTTTTTCCATCATGATTCGAAGGGGTCCTTCTATTCATCTGTTGCTTTAAATTGACTTTAAAGTAGATCAAACAAGTTTACATAAGTAATTCAATTCCAGTGTATTTTAAGCAGACTATCAAGAAAGAGGGCACCTAGGTACCGTTTCTATTAGTGTCAATGTTGACAATATTTTAATATTTATTATATGCAAAGCTGACGAGAATTTCTACTGTAAAGTAGACGTACATAGCAATTTTGTTACCGAATTTATCAACCTTCTATTCCAAAGACAAATTTCCAACTCACCAGAGAGTAAAACTTAATAATTGTATATTTGATGTATTTAGATCGCGAAATCTTTCATCTAATTTGTTTTAGATACCTATTAAGGCAAAATAGTTTCTACAAAGAAACTATCCGGTTATTTGGTGTAGTTTCTTTCTTTCTTCCTTCTGGGCAGGTTTTTGATCTAGTTCGTTAAACTCAGGACATCGTTATCCGTAGTCGAACATGCTAACCACTACACCTGTCCTTTGATGACAACAGACATTGACACATCACACATTAGTGACGATGCGATATAGCGATGTAGTCCCGTAGTCCCCGTTAACAGGGACAGCGGGAATTGAATAAAATTATTAAACACTCATCCCGTTGTCTCCGTCGTCTGTCCTGTTTAACGGGGACAGCGGGAATTGAATAAAATTATTAAAAACTCATCCCGCTGTCCCCATTCTTTATTCCCGTTCAACGGGGACTGCGGCAATAGAATAAAATTATTAAAAACTATTCCCGTTATCCCTGTACTCTAGCCCCGTTAGCCAGCGGGATACGCTAGTTGTAACCATTTTTTTTCAAAAATAAAACCTGATGTTAAGTGATTACCGCCGCCCCTGAACATTTGCAGAACCAGAGGAACCGCCAATGCGTTGCCGGCCTCTCAGGAATTTGAACTGTCTTTAAATATGTACCTGATATGGTTGCAGGTTGGCGTAGTCCAGAAAGTGCAGCAGACGATCGTGCAGGAACTCGACCGGCTGCGCGTCCGCCTGCAGCGTCACGTCAGCTGACAGCGGCGTGAAAGTCTGCGGAACCACAACACAGTCATTATAAACTTTATTATTATAAGCATTTTATTACATATACTTTATTTTTAATTACATATTTACATAACTCATTATTTTCTCACTTGCTATATTTAGGCGATAAGACCGGCTTTTTGTATCCACATTTTTTTTTAACCTGCCATTTTTGTTTTGTGATGCAAAATACAAATACAGCGGGGTAGGACCTGCTAAAATCACATCCCTTTCTTTTGGTGTTGCCGTAGTCGGGTAAAAATGTAATCTGTGATCTGTCATTTAAAGATACCAATATTCTAACTCTGCTTATCAATCGGATGTTACTCGTATATTCAGGCTAATGCGTTTCCTGTGTACCGAGGGTGTTAAGCCACTTAAGTGTGAACTTTGTGATGACATCCATTATGTAATACAAATTATACACATTGACAACTTCTTTGGTGCGATGGCGAGCGCTGTGCTCATTATAAGGGGTGAGGGGTTAGATTTTGGCAGGAACAATTTGGAAAATGATTTCCAAGTTATGTCTGGTCTGGTCTGGTTGTGACGCTTCGGCAATGGCTAGTTATCACCCTATCGGTAAAACCAGGCCGCGAAGCGATTCAGGGTTCCCGTACAATGTCGCATAGAAATCGATAAGGACTAAAATGCCCCAGAATTTCTACAGCACCAAATATCAACCACCAAGCACTAAGCAATAGCTCGAGCTGAGACACCGCTTTGTAAAATACTGAACATACCACAAACATACATAGGCCATTTAACTAATTCCCAAAATTAATAAATAGTGATGGAAGACAAAAGGGCTCCAGGTCGTCACAGACGCATATTGATCTTATCGTTGTGTCGTGTACTCAGTACTGTCATCATTATCGAAAAGGTTTTTGACAAAATAGCAATTAGTTGATTGGTTAGGCAGGCCCCGAAGTAGTAGATACCTACTGGCCCAGGTCCTCAAAAACTCACACGATCCGTCCCTGGTTAAAAGAGGTGGCTTTAGATAGAAATGCTTTTCACGATGACTGCTAATTTCGTTTCGAAGAGGGCACGCGATGATAATGATGAGTCAAGGAAGTAGGTACTTAATAAAATGTAGCTTGTACCTACAGCTTGTACACAGAAAATAAATTCAAACTTTTGTAATGCGAAACGAAAAGTTTTTGATGCCAGTACGTACCTACCTACATGATCGATCTAATCATTATTCTATGCTATTCGAGTTGAATAAAAGCTATAAAATCACCTTCAAAATTCAACACTTTCCGCTATGTACATACGAGATTAGGTGCCTACCTTGGAAAACATCACGAACTAGTTTGCATACTATTTAAAAGTTAAAACTAACTCGAATAACACAGGGTGGAACGATCAGCGACTATGAAGTTTGGATCATGGTGGCTTTGGGAGATAACAGGTACCTAACAAAGGTGTAAAAAACTCACGTCAAAGTATAAAGTCTGATTTTTTTATATTTTCTTCGGAATAGTGCCTATTAAAAATGCTTTGCCAGACACTTTAGTGTCATGGCAACCCCCTGCCAGACGGCCTTAAAGTTTGAAAGTTTAAAGATATCTGTGATTGTACGGAACCCATCGTATGCGAATCCTTTGAGTTTTTCCTTTTGAGGCAAGTACGGAACCCTAAAAAAATGTGCTCATGTAATAAATAGGTAAGTTGTACAGAAATGTAAAAAGAATCGTATCGAACTGTATCGAACCCATAGAAAACACGTTAGTACCTACCTACCTACTGCCGCAGGAGGTCGCCCAGACACGTGAGAACTGAATTTCATTAGCACCATTCGCGATTCGCTCCCATTACAAAATATTTGCACGCATTAGTGACGATAAGTCAATAGCGGTTTGATTACAATATGCGGGCTTCGAATGACGTCAGTTTTAAATTAAATAAGTAAGGTTTCACTTCACACCTCTGTTCTTACTTTACATAAATATCTAGATGGCTAGATAGGTAGGTAAGGTGAAAATCTTGCAGGTTCAGCTAGAGACTAGTGTATCTCTATTACCCCGTCCAAATGTCAATAAGATGACCCTGACATCGCCTACTAACTTCCCTCAGAGAATTTACGTGCAGAATAGATAAGTCACCTGCCTACGGTAGGTATGTTAATTAATTAATTGTTTGTGACTCCACATTCGCACTTCATTGGCATCGATTCCAAAAGATGTTATTATAGAATTATAAACTCTTGTCTACATAATATATTCAGTAATAAATTAATTTATTTTTTACTTTTTAGTGTTTGTGGTTATTGAAGACGGTTTTACTTTTTTTTGTTTTTTTTTGTAGTGTCTACTAGCATTTACAGAGCAAGTAGGTAGGTAAGTACCTATACTTACTAAAAATAATAAGAGTAGACATACTTAGATACAAGTGTAAATGAAAAATTTATAACACCCCCTACAAGTGAAGATTACAGTAACTAGAAAAGAGCTGATAACTTTGAAACGCCTGAACCAATTTTCTTGGACACTCTGGATCAAGCCACGTTTCAAACAAAAAAAAAAACTAAATTAAAATAGGTTCACTCGTTTAGGAGCTACGATGCCACAGACAGATACACAGATACGTGACACGTCAAACTTATAACACTTTTTGGGTCGGGGGTTAATAAATAAAAATCATAGGAAACCCTGTACTATCTATCTATGTATGTTATTAGCTTAAAACGTGAATAGTAGTGCCATCTATAACACGAACCGGTAGTTTTATTTTTACATTTAGACACTTTTACCGCCATCTAGCGAAAAGCAACGGAAAATGTTGAAATTATTAAAAAAATATTATGCTCACCAAAGCGGGCCATTTGACTTCTTCTTTTTCTAATTTTCTTGGTGCCCAAACTAATGTTCTTTCAACTAAAAACACACGAAACGTTCTACGCGAATACACTGGCACCCATTCACGACGTTGCCAATCAACACCATCATATTCCACCAACACCTGAAACAAATAAAAACAAAGATTAGCTCTTGATATCTTTAACATAGGTACCTATAAGTAGTTAATTATTGTATGTATATAGAGAAAAATATAAAAGGACTGCTCTCTTAAAAATAATTTTATTTTGACTCAGCGCCATCTGTTGTTGAGTAGAAATATTATCTCAAGTTGTGGTGAGTGTTTGAACCGGCTAGTTTCGTAATGTTGTCGCCTTTCGCTACTAGAGTGCGTTAGGAGTTCAAAAATTAAGCACATATTCGCTAAAAACCCCGCCCAATTTTAAAACTTCGACCTTGTACAGAAATGACTGTCAGAAATGAATAGTTTTATAAAAAACAAAAATATCAACATTGGACTGAGATTGAACTGACATAAATAGAACTGGAGGCAATGATAGAACCATGAACATGTACAAATTCAAAACATTGAGCAAAATAATAAGCTATGCAAGTTTTTTATTCGATCACAAGTTAGCCCTTGAACGCTATCTCACCTCGTATCGTAGTGAATAGTATGAGTAACTAAAACTATCTAGAATGTTTATACCTATGATATATAATTAAAGGAATACCCAAATAGTTCTAAAAACTTGACATTTTCTAAATAATCCAGCTCTCAGCCGAGGAACATTCATAAACAAAGCGATCTTTTTTTCCTTTTGAGGTACGGAACCCTAAAAATATGAAAACTATAATATAATATAACCGCGCGTTTATATCTATTGATATAAACGCGCGGCGTGTGATAGATTTTATATTAATATATTAAAAAGACAAAATATATTATTTTTGTCTTGCCAACATAATATAATTAATCAGATTGTAAACTAAAAACTGAAAAGGAGACCCGTTTTAAAACACACTAGGGGGGGCATTAGAAAATATCTACAATCATAGCACAAATTTAATATTAGTAATCACTGTGAATATTGTTTTAACGGCTATTTAGGTACAAATATCGCCCGCCCATATAGGTACCTACTCGTAAGTTAAGAGAAAGCTTATGAATATCATAATTATTTTTTCTAAAATCTTATTCACATATCAAGACAATAGTTGTTACATAGGAAAAGACACAGGTAACGTTTAATGATCACTTCTGTGACCTCAACGCGGATGGAGCTAACGGTCTCAATGTCACAATGTAGTAAACACATAAATATGTCCATATATTATATTAAGTGCGTGGATGGAAAATAATAGTATACTTAGTTCGTACTATCTTAACTTGTAGCTAGGTTGTAGGTATGCAATGCGGCTTATCAGTGAATGCATTGTAACTGAAATAATTGCTATAAATCATAAATTAAAGATAAGCATGTATTTATTCGCATATATTATTGGGCATGAGAAGCATGCGAATTCTTTGGTGAAAACATTCCACAATGTTTTTTTTTTACTTTCTCTAGGTAATTCTTCTACAATTCGTAATAAGAAACATAGATATGTATTATGTACGCAATCATGGCCACTTGAACGCTGTCATAATGTTTAAATCAATGCTTTAAAATTCGTGTTCCGTCGTTTTAGCCACATTTTAGCAATTAGAAAAATACAAAGATGCAGATACTCTAAATTTAGAGAAAAGCAAGAGAATCAACTCCAGTGGACTGGAGCGGTTCAGTGAATGGTAATTAATCATTTTAAGTAGATTTTTGAAAATTGCTTACCTATTACTATGATCTATTATAAATTATAAGTACATAATACCTGCAACAAATCATAAACTGTGTAAGTTTAGTAGATAGGTACTACACATGATAAAAGAAAGAAAATTCTTTTATCTATGGTACTATACAATAATAATTGTATGGTTTTGGCGTGTTACAGCGAACTTTTTGTTATAGAATTCCGCAAAGTAACGCCTTTCTGTCCAACACCAACCAACAGACAGACAGACAGACTTGCTTTCGCATATTTTATAATGTTAGTATGGATAAGTGTGCTGATTCCCTTTTCTTGCTTATAATGTACCTACCTACTTACTGATATTAAATAGTACTCGTAAATACATGTTATGAAATGAAAAAGATACGCAGTGTTATCACGATTTCGTATGTTTCTTCATGTGATACCTACCTACTGATAAGCAAATAACGTGATTAGATATAAATACCTACCTAATAAATAAAAAGTAGTAAATTCCCACATCTAGTTCATGTAATTCTCACTTATTAGAGACATGCCATTACTACAAGTGTAAATTAAAAATTTATAACACCCCCGACAAGTGAAGGTTACAGTAACTAGAAAAGAGCTGAAAACTTTCAAACGGCCGAACCGATTTTCTTGGATTATAGCTAAGAACACTCTCGATAAAGCCAATTCAAAGATTCAATCAAAAAAAACTAAATTAAAATCGGTTCATTAGTTTAAAAGCTACGATGCCACAGATACACACGTCAAACTTATAACCCCCTCTTTTTGGGTCGGGGGTTAAAAAACATAGCATACGACTATCCATCAGAATTCAGATACGGTCTATTGGGCGGCGCATACGTAGTTAGCTGAATTCTGAAATATATTTTTTTCGGTTTAAACTGAAATAGTTGAAGACTTACATTGCAAGTCAGGACCATAGGATTTTTAGAGCAAAAAACCATAATAAGTAACACCGTTGATTGCATTCTCAGTGATTCTAGTCATCTCGTGCTGGATTGTTTTAGCTTGGCGATCCAACGCGGAAACGCATTCTTGGGATTATTCCAAACGTATATTATAATCTTTTTAATAATAACAATTAAAAGCTGACAGTTTATTTAAAATTGAAATAATTTAAAATTGAAATAAATCTTTATTCCAGGACTTCGTCTGTGATGGCGTTTGCTGGCGCGCGTGCTGTGCTTGTTTGGAGTGTTTTTTTTTTTGTTAAGAGTGGCTGGTTTTTGTGTTAGTTGGTGTTTTTGGTGGTGGAACTGACACGGAAGCGCTCTAAAGGGGCGCCGCGCGTATGTCGGCGGGCGCCTGCGCAGACGGAGTCCATACTTGGATAAATTCAATAACTTGAAAATATCACAAACTTGACATTGGCTAATCAGAGTAAAGCCAGATTTAAAGAAAAAAAAAAATCTTTATTCCAATTTAATAGATCATGCCCGCGACTTAAGACTGCGTAAAATACCGATTTTAGAAATCCTATGGGACTTGGGAGCCCCTTGATTCCGGAATGACAAGTAGCCCATGTCAGTTTCCAGGATGCAAGCTATCTCTGTGCCTACCCATAAAAACTTGTTAAACGAATTAGCCTTTAAAATGCCTTTTATGTCCCGAAAAATGTTTAAGAAAAATGTTGAAAAAGTTTTCAAGGAATTTTGGAAAACCTAAATCACCGTGGACAAGTTGTGGGTATCATCTATTTACAATAGAGATAACTTGCATCCCAGATACGAATATAGGCTACTTTTTATCCCGGAAAATCAAAGAGTTCCCACGGGATTCTTAAAAAGCCTAAATCGAAGTCGCGGGCATTACCTACCTTTCTATTTATAGCTAAGTAGTTATCTGTAACTTTAAGTTCCATTATAAGTTAGTTAATTTACCTCTACAAAAAGATAATTAGGTAATTACCTACTACGTCTACGGTTATCCAATTACTGTTAAAATATCAAAAGTAGGTAGGAAATTATGTTGACTCAGCGTATAAGTAATTTGTTTATTTACAAGCATTATAGGACTATAATTATGAGGCATTGTATTCCGCCATCATTAAATACACGCCCTCAAAAGTGATGGCATACCTACTTATTGATATGTAATGTAGGTATTACAGAGTTAACAAAATCCCTCGTGTGTAATCTCCGTGAAGTCTATCGGTCAATGCCAAATACCGAACAGTTTATAAATATGTACATACTGTAGCACCTACTATGTCGGCCGTAGCGTATTTTCAGAGATTTTTTTATTAAATGTAAGAACGATTTGCTCAAGTCATTCGATTATTTAATTAGAAAGACGACTTTCAAGCATTCCATTGACAAAACTATATCGTAATTACTAATTACTTACTACGAAACTATTTAATGGATCTGCCATAACATTCACTTCCATATTACATATAGGTATACATATTATAAGTAGATAGCCCAGATAAGTGCGATGTACGATTGAATTTGAATAGTTCCATATAAGACACTCTTACCACCCCTTACTTCTATCATGTCATGATGTAAGAGACCCTAGACCACGGATAAATCTGTGCTTTAGAATAGACCGATTTTATTTATAGGTCTATGATTAGACCATCTCTAGGCAAGAGACAGTTACGTGTTTTTTTATTACTTTTTGAAAGATATATAATGTATAAAAATGTTTATACTTACTTAATTTAATATTATTATCTAAATTTAAGTACTTAATTACGTACTTAATTAAAATTATTTTGCCATGTTAAAAGTCCAAAACATAATGTTCATCTAAAACACAATGTTGAGTATAAAAATGAGTCAAGTGCGAGTCGGACTCGCACACCAAATGTTCCGTGCAAGAAACATCGTATAAGAAATGACACTTCTTAATGGTTTTTAATTTTCTTGGCGGACATTTTGAAATTTTTATTATTTGTTGTTTTAGCGGCAATAGAAACACACATTCTGTGAAAATTTCACCGCTGACAGACAGACAGAGGGACGGAGTGGATAGCGAAAGCTTTAGGGCCCCATTGGTACCCTTCAGATACCTACGAGTCCAAAAACGTAGAACAGTGGGTTTATGACTTCTTTCTTCTTCTTCTCTCTGGGCTGGTTTCCGCACTTAAACGTTTCCGTCTGTGGTGCGTGGGTTTATGACTTGTAGATACACCAAGCCCTACGTAATGGGCGACCTTGCCTCCTTATCTGCATCACACGTAATAACACTTATCTACTCGTATCTAACCGATTATTATTATTTACTCATGTCTACGTATCATATATGTATATGTATCTCGCACCTACTAAACATACTCACCATACATACCTACATTCATTATGTATGTATGTATATACTTTATTGCACGCAATTTGCACCACAAAACACGAAGAGTTAAAATGGCGAGTGAGTTCTCATTTTGTACGAACTATACAAAAAGGTAGGCGGCGATAAAAAAGTGTTGTAGATGTATATGTAATATGTATATATATGTATGATATAAACAGTAGGTACCTATATAAGCTGCCATTTGGCCGAAGGACTCGTTCGTTGTGATTATGGCGAGGTCGTTCGTCGTAACCCTTAATAAGGAAGGCAATCTGTTATATTGTATGTGTTTTAGGTACACTTAATGGTAAACGAGCACTGCGAATTTTCACCGCGCGATTTTATCCATAGAATAGGGATGATGGCTTCTAATCAAATCATCTACTTTATATCAAACGTCAAAACGCTCGCTTAGTATGGGAGCTTGTATGAAATACACAGATGTGACGTCAGTTACGCATTTGCCGTACTTGTTTTGTTAAATCGATAGTTTAAAATGGCTAGCAAACTTAAAACTAGCAGTGGAATGTGGACTATTCGAATTTTGAAAGACCCTCTATTGATCAATAATAACTAAGAAATAATTTATATTTGACATAGGCATCACCTGCATTCTGCGACATATAGAAATTGTATGGACATGGAGCCACACGCACTCGCGAACGGAAATTTCACAGTGCAGGCTTACCTTAAGTTTGTTTGTATTTAAAGTTAAAACACGGCAAAATAATTGTTCGTTCATCCGGCTAAATAATTTTACTTGAACATTTACCTATCTTTTATTTTTACGTGATATCGGTAGTGAAATCAAAATAAAATGAGAATCGTACACGCGACTCGGCTGAGATAAAGTATGCATATTAATGAGGTGCTGTTCTTTGTTACATATTTATGAGGTTGCGAATAAGTTTCTTTTTTCTGTGAAACAGGTGATATTTAAAAATGTAAGGAATGTTGTAACTTGTAAGCTAATGAGTAAGTCGTAGACTGTGTACCTATGTGAGGACATCAATGAGATTGATAGCATAATATTGTATAAGCGACATAAGCGAGCCACTTTCGTACATGTTACAGAGGCGTAAAAGTACTGCTTACCCTAGTTGAAATAGCTCAATGCTCAGCGTTTGGCCCTGTTGAAAATAGGTATTTACCTAACCTACCCTGAGTTCTGCGGGTAATGCCTCCCTGAGTTTGAACACTGCACGCCTCTGAACCAAGCTCTGCATTCTTCTAGTATTGGTCAGACTCATAAGTGACAGTTTAAAGAGTTTACACGTTAAATATTATGTAAGTATTAACATCCTCAAGATTACAAGATAGATCAATAACCTCAAGATTCAGTTATCGCCGGTACAGTATTCAGTAGGTAGACTACTGTCTACCGCGTACATCTCTCAGGATGAGAAGTGTTTAGGCTAAAGTCGGCGGACTGTGCACTCTACAATTCTAACATGGATGAATTGATGATTGAAGATTGCCTGCATTTTTACAAGTGCCAGGGCAGGTGATCAACGAAAATGTGGCCCAAATTACTTTGAAACTACTTATAATTACTATAATTTTAATATTATAATTTTATGGTTTTTCTTGGCGTATATTTCAATGGCGTAGAGTACGTAGTTTGCTGGGTTCAGGTTTTGCTAACGAACCTGACCATTGCAGACTATCCCTCATTTGCATCACCTTCTTTGGCTTTTTAAACATAACTATAAAGCTTATCAAAATAAAATTTAGTTTTTCAAGTCGTGCGCATTGCATTCAGTCTGGTAATAAACGTTGTTTGGCTAGTCAAGGGTTTGGCACCAGCGCCAACGCCGCGTGGGCACCGGTGCACTTGAATGTACACCTCGCCTTCTGAACACCTCTGAATTCATTTCTATTTTCGTTCAGTGCTGATGGACGCTATGCAAAATCTTCCATAACTTACAGTATATCTGTAAGTCTTATTCATCTCCATACATTCCGATCAACTCTAACTAAATCCACGCGGACGAAGTCGTGGGGTTTATCTAGCTAGTTAGTTAGTGTGTTTACGAACAAATAATTACTATTTTCAATTTTCAAAGTGAGATAAATATACCAAGTGGTGTATTATATGAAAGGGCTTTACCTGTACATTTTAAAACAGATTTTTATTTATTTTTATGTATAATAGTTTTAGATTTATCGTGCAAAATGTCGGGGAAAATACCCGAGTACGGCACCCTCAGTGCGCGAGTCTGAATCGGTTGACCGGTTTTTTTTTTTTTAAAAAAAAACTTTACACAATGTTAATAAAGAGTCCGGCAATACACCGCGCACGCACCTCTAACCTTTCGAAATTATATGTGCATTTTAAGCAATTAAGTACCTACCTATCACTTAGGCAGGAAAACATCGTGAGGATACCTGCCTGCCTGAGAATTCTCCATAATGTTTTCAAAAGTGTGAGAAGTCTGCCAATCCGCACTTGACCAGCTACCATGGCCAAACCCTTCTCATTCCGAGAGGAGACGCTTTGTTAGTAATGAGTATAATGACTAACGAGTTGTGATGAGTTGAACATGTATGTATGTATTGTATGTATATACTTTGCACCACAAAACACAAATGACAGGTTACAAAAAAAAACTTAAAAAGTAACTCTTTCAGACAACCTTAACGCTAACCTTAAAATGATAATGCTTACGAAAATGATGCTACCCATAACACCATAATCTAGAATCTGGATACTGAAACTGTTTAGGTACTGAAGACAGAAGCACTCGTGCTTTGATTTAGGAATTGGGAGTGCGCGCTGTCTATCGACAACATTGTAGCTCTGAAAATCTAAACCAGACACAAACTCAATAACTACACAACGTTAAAGAGTCCGTATACCGTTATTTATTTGTTCAGCCACAGCCACTGGCAACTTCTTTGCCGGTGCGCGGGAAACTCGTTCTAAGAATAGAAACAGTAAGTACTTAGTCAAGGTTGCGAAACTAGGCCACCAAGAAAGATTATAAGGCAACTGTGCTAGACATCATTCTATCTTATAGTTAGGCACCTTTTAAGTTTATTGTACACACTAGTTCTACTTTTATAAAACGCAAGGTAGAGTCTCACAGAGTAAGTTTCAACCGCACGCTTTTAGAAACTATCTACCTACTAATTCAGATCAACTGTGTGGCCATTGAAGGAGGCTTTGTACCAAAGGGCACTAAAACTTATGTACCTACATAATATTTATACGTCCTAATAATTTTATCCGAAAACATAGAAAAACAAAATTCAAATAAAATTAGGATACTTATAAAAATCTAGGTACATACTTCTTTTATTTTATCTTTACACAATAGTTATAGTTACTTGATCTATTTATTACATAAAATACATCTATACCATAAAGTAAGTAAGAATTTTGCGTCCTTGTTTTGGAAGATACGTACATTACAGTTTCGTTTTCTTAACTGTACAAAAACTTGTGACTGTACTCTTTACATGGGTAGGTACCATAGTCTATAGTCTATAGTCTATACTGAGTATTATAATCTTGTTGGGATTTTTTATATTTGTCATGATTTAGTAAAGGTATTTTGGTTAGTGTTAAATATCGGTCAATATCAAAACGTAAACGTATAATATTTAAAGGTTTTATCTTAAGTTCGGCATACAAAAAGGATGTAGGTATGTATTCACGACCTTTGCCTCCTAAAATAAAACGACAGAAAAGAAAGAAGACAGCGGTAGTCAGTTGATTGGAGGAAGGAACATATAATTACTAGGACGAAATCACATCACTATAATGGACAAAGTAATATCTTTTCTAATATCTACTCTCAAATGAGACGTGAGTATAGCAAGAATTGTATAATCAGTAATCACATAGATAGTTCTGTCAACTCTGTTATGCAATCATTAATTGGCTGACACACAATGAAATTTTAATTAAGTAGAGAAAGTGGAAAGTAGAATAGGTAGTTGCCGATAGCGATAGTGTATAATCAACTGTCTCAAATAAGAGAAAGCTGAATATAGATCTGTAAGTCCACTCAGGCTTGGACCGACACGACGACGCGCGATAGAAACTGCAGTGCACACACAATAAGTACAACAGTACCGCAAGATATATTGAACGCGCGAGTGCGTATGCTATTATGGCGGGACTGCCACTTGCCACTGGACTTTACAACAGACGGAAACGTTTAAGTGCGGAAACCAGCCCAGAGAGAAGAAGAGAAGATGGCGGGACTGCATTAGCGGTCTACGGCGAATATTCGTATTGTCGCGGTAAGTGTGGCCGGGTAGTTCGTCGCATCGCGGTTTATTCGGTCGCAGACGATTATTACTCATCGCGACACTGTCAGTAAACGGGTGCGCATCAAAGGATTTTGTCGCGACAATAATCCCATTGGAGTATGAGAGTGAGGGAATAGCGAGTGCACCAGTGTTTCCGCACACACTTGTGCACTATAATACCTTCCGCAGAGATGAATGATATGGACATTGGCCGCCGCCCGTGGCCGAAATTCGGTCGAGAAGACATTATTATTATTTATTATAGTTGGCAAACTTCCAATTTTATTTTTATCAAGTATATAAATTAATAAAAATCACTAGCCAAAAAAGATCGAAGGTAGTGGGTATTTTTTCTGCGCAAAGAGAAGAGAGATGCAAACGACATGGACAGCTCTAAATGGCTCCAAATATGCGCGCCCCACACATTTCCCGCCGGGTTCAATGGGTCAACGAACGCGAGAGACTCGGACCTGTCGCCCGATCTGTTGCAAAACATGTCGAATGCCGAACAACCTTGCGCTTTGCTTGGGAGGCAGAGAGATATAATAGATATTTTTATTTTTATCACGGGTATAAATTAATAATATAAATAATCGCTAGACACGATATTATAAAGATCGAAGGTAGATATTTTTTCCCGCGCAAAGAGTCGCATGTCGAACGACATCGACAGCACCAAATAAGCGCGCCCCACACATTTCCCGCCGGGTTCAGTGGGTCAACGAACGCGAGAGACTCGGACCTGTCGCCCGATCTGTTGCAAAACATGTCGAATACCTTGCGCTTTGCTTGGGAGGTAGAGAGGTATTATAATAGACCGTGTAAAGCAAAGAATTTTACTAAATTATTATTTTTGTTTGTGCTACTTAAGGGGCCATACCTCCTAATATAACAGAACAGATTTTCAGCAAATAACTAAGCTACGTCATATTTATAGGAGGTAAAATACACAAAAATTAATTATCGTTTCCGATAGTAGGAAAATCTTAAAACTTAGAGCATTTTTCGGATTCGAACGTGTATCTATTTCATCAGGAATTTAGATTAAAGATTAAAGACCCATATTCAAATATCGAAGTTATTGTAGTCTTATATTATTATTCTTCTTCCTGACATTCTTTCAAATTATGAGCTTAAAAAAAAACGAAAAATTTTCAATAGCAAATATATTTTTTCATTAGAAAGAAAATAATAAAAATGTGATCCTTAGTTTACACAAGGTCTACATTCCGATAAGTTGGTACCTAGACTCTACAATGTTGCTACCTTGGAGTCTTAATTGTATTTACTTACTTAAAAAGATAAACATACTCATTATAATTTTCCATAAAATACATGATAAGAAATAGTTAGTTTGTTAAGTATTAAGTACAAGTCTCTTGTTTATCTACACAAAGTGCTATCTCGGAAGGTAGAGTCAGCTAAGATGGAATTTTGGAAGCTCTTTTTTTACGGGAAATTAAACGTTCTGCAAGTTTATACTTACTTAGATCTAGCCCACGACCGACATCTTAGTATGGAAAGTAACAATTTATTTACTTACTTATGTCAGATATTTATTTAGGCCTGCATTTTTATGTACTCTGAGATTTAGGTGATTTTCTTCGAGTGCAACGATATAAATGTTTGAGTGGCTTGTTTATTATAAACAAGTTACAATTAGAATCAGAAACAAACATTATAAGCGCTTGATAAATATTGCTTAACAGCAATAATATATATTGCTATTGTTAAACAGTTAGTTAGGAAGAACTAAACAGGCCATTTCATTATTATGTGTGTCGATGAGGAACCTTGAAGTCAAAAGAAACCTTTCTTTAAGATCTAAATCTAATTAACTACATCGATTATCTTAGCGATCAACATGTACCTATTTAGTAGGTATTTGGAATGACGAAGTTTCGAACGTTTGCGTGCTGTATCAAAAAAATATCCTTGAGAACAACATCAAGTTAAATTGCGCAGCACGCTTGCAAGCGGCATCGCTTTTTTATCGTTGACAGCTTTGTAGTTTGTGCTGGAGTACGACCTTAATTAAAGCGAATGCAATTTAGACGGAAAGGGCTAATCTGAAAGTAGCTGAGACAGATACTCGTATAAGTATAACCTCAACTAGATGAAACCTGCGATGATTTTCTTCTGATGAAAATCTTTTAGTAAATTAGGTAGCTTTAAATAAAAATGTAGTATAAAGGTGTATGTGAGATAGCGTTAGTGAAATAGTAGTAAGTCATGTACATATTAAGAGCGCCACCTCGCCAACTAACTGGCCCACCAGTTTGACGAGTTAGTAATTTTAAGAACATTGTAGAACTTATATGAATAGATAAATTAAAATAAATAAATAAGTATTTTAAAAATCCCGTGGAAACTCTTTGAGTTTCCGGTATGATAACTATGTATTTCAGTATCTACCTACGCCTCATGATTGTCTGGGTCGGCATGACTGCCCTTTTACTAGCTTAAAATGTTTGAACAATTCCGTATTAATCTCAGAACAATATAAATCACAGGGTGACAAGTGAAAGAATATGGATGGATATTTATAGGAAGTAACTAACAATGGGCGAGGAAAATAATACAAAATATTGAAACTTTATGACGCATCTAGTAAACCTAAGTATTTACTTCGTTGTGTAAAAAAGACTTCCCAAACATTCCATATTTGATAATTTAACAAGTGTAAATTAAAAATTTATAACACCCCCGACGATCCAAAGTATTTGAGTTTTCCAAAACATCATTTTCAAAATAAATAATTATGTATTTAGGTTTAGCTTGACATTTGTCTATTGACATAATATTATGAAACTAACGGTTATCTAACCTTCTTTTCTACAAGAAAACTAGAAAAGAGCTGATAACTCTTAAACGGCTGAACCAATTTTTTTAGATTATAGCTAAGAACACTCTCGATCAAGCCACCTTTCCAACAAAAAAAACTAAATTAAAATCGGTTCATTCGTTTAGGCGCTACGATGCCACAGACAGATACACAGATACACAGATACACAGACACACAGATACACAGATACACAGACACACAGATACACACGTCAAACTTATAACACCCCTCTTTTTGGGTCGGGGGTTAAAAATGAATGGCCCTAAGATTTCATTATTAATATCCCACTTCTGAACTACACTTATTTTGCACAATATAATAATAGTTCCTGTATTAGCTAGTAGCTAGCTAGTTCCAAATAAAAATAGCCGTAACTAATATGTACCTCATTGATTATGTATGTAGTTACAACTAGTACTTAGTTACGAGGTCAGGGTCGTTCTAGCTCGCATCAATTGCTACGGATGTTCCTACGTAGACAATGTAACATGATACCAAAGTATACGATGGTAGATACTTAACTGCATGATACTAATCTACAGGCAGTTATTAAACGTAACCTATAATTGTTTTCTTATTATACTACAATTATTTATCGATTTGTTTAATGATTTTAGTCATTCGTGTTCCGATAGAATAGTAGTTCCTTATTCGAATTGACTTTATGTTTTAGCAACTTTACTATCACTTTCAAGTTATTATGCAAAGAATTCAGACTTTCGTTAGTTCGGTATTCGTTTTTATAATGTAACCGGATGTACTCACGGTACACGGCACGGCGGACTTCGCCCATTATCTGGGTTGACCGGCTAAAACGACTTGCCGGGTTATTCACAAAGATTAACTTAATTAACGTCAACGATATATGTATGTGTTATGTCATATTGTTAGTAAATTGCTTTAAATGGATGCTATAAAGTGATGTAAAGTCGTGGACTCAAACGATGGACTTCCACTGCGTGACATTGGTGTCTTGCGGGGATTTCCCTCAGATTGATTTTTCCATGGCCACTACGCGCAGTTCCACTTTTCCTGATTCTGGCAGCTGTTATGATTATAACGACGGAATAGGAGGTGCTCTAAGCAAAGATTCCACTGCTAGCCTACCTGTCTACCGTAAATACTGCATCCCAAACAAAAGCAATGTAAGTACAGCCTTCGACCGACAACTTGCTAAGAGTAACTACGAGTACCCACTAGAGAAGTTCTTACTGGCAGCTATTCCTAGTGCTTAACTAAAACTTCTTCTTCTTCTTCTTGTCCTTTATTCCACGCTATGTGGGGTCGGCACAACATGTCTTTTTCTTCCACTCACTTCTGTCATACGTCAACGCAATTTCCACCCCTTTTATTTAAGTGCTTAACTACAACACTTATCAATGTTATAGATAAGTATTATATAATGTATACCAATAGTGATTAGTTATTTAATATCTCAATGCTTTGATCACAGCATTACCACCTATACATTATATTTTTTTATTACATTTTTTGGGCTTATTATTTATTTTTCCCACTCTATTTATTTTTAGCATAATATAGCCATCGGTCCTAACCTCAGTTGCCAGGAAGTTAGGGGCATTTCCCAACATCTTCTACCTACGAGTATATTCTGTGCCGCCACCTGGCTGACATAATGGTGGACACAGTGTGGGCAAAAAATTTATCGACGCTTTCACGGCTCGCTGCAGATACACTGAAATATCAGGCATCTAAGACAGACAAAATGGCCGACTCCAGTAAGCCAGCGAGCGATACTAAAATTACAGAGGGAGTAGATTAGGACTTAGGAGCTCTAATTGAAAAGGCTAAATACTAGATATGATAATAATATAATAAGAATTGGGAACAGTGCCAGCCCCTTATCTTGCCCTAGGTTATAATAATAATATTATGAGTGATAACAGGTGGTCACAATTTGTTACGTCAGATTTGACAGTTCAAGTAAGTAAAGGTGTGTCAAATTTGACGTTACTAATTACTATTTACAGGTAGGCAAGAATACTGATATAATAATATCTATACTGAGTAATTTTGGTAGTTCAAGTTACGTTTCCGATATCATGCATATTATACAGAATCAAGGTCATCCAAATAGTTACTAAGTGCCTACCTCAAAGTAAAAATAAATGATTAAGTTAATAAGGAATTTAAAATAACACACGTAAATATGGTACATTCAAGAATGTGTAGAATGTAAGCATGTTAGTGCCCTGAGGTAACACATAAAGCGAGTATAATATAATGTAGTTAGAAAGGCATTGGCGCCAATTCTGTTGTCTTTCGCTAGACTAATTTAGAGTATCTGCATCTTTTTCTTTTTGATATTGCTAAAAAAGGACGGAACAAAAATTTACATTTGAAGATTCTTCTAAGTTTTAGTGCACGCTACATAATAGGCTCGCAACTGGCAGGTAAAGTCACGAGGTTTGACAGTTCTAAATAAAATTTTAAAACGTCAAACTGTTCTATCCTTTTCATATAACATTAGTTAGAAGAGGATACGAATACTCTAAAAAGTTGTGCTCAGAATCAATGGTAGGTACTCTACTAATTCGATTTAGAGCTGTCATACCTCGTGATTTTAGTTGCCTATTGTTTAAAATTCATGTTCAGTCCTTTTTTAATAAAATTAAAAAGAAAAAGTTGCACACAGTCTAAATTTAGTTTAGAGAAAGACAGCAGAATCGGCGCCATTGTCTTCACTTTATCAATTGTTGAGTGATAGTCAGTCGGTGGGTAAACAATAAGAAGTTTAATTGATACTAACTCATTATTGTGAATCTCTACATCTCTATATAATTATGTATGTAATAACTATTACGCAAGGTCTTTGATCTACTACATTCACATCCAGCTAATGTGGAAAGATGAATTTATATGTTATAAAGTCAGTTTCCTAAAACAAAAAGTTTGCAAACTGAACCTGTAATTAATCCTGACTCCTAAGAAATAACGAAATTAAGGTATCTTCGTCACATCTTAGTTATTTAGCTAAATAGGTAAGCATGTCATATTATGTTCACAAATATGAGATTACCGGCTACGCACGAGTAGTGTTTCTGAAATCTTTTCATACTAGGGGTCTATGTACGTTATAGGGAGAACCTAAAGAT
Organism: Maniola jurtina; assembly: GCF_905333055.1. Classification (NCBI taxonomy): domain Eukaryota; kingdom Metazoa; phylum Arthropoda; class Insecta; order Lepidoptera; family Nymphalidae; genus Maniola; species Maniola jurtina. The sequence goes on along the minus strand of NC_060040.1, from coordinate 10,378,461 downwards.
AAGATTTAGATCCAGCAGTATAAATAATATGTTGATAACAAAAGTTCGTCACTTTTACCTTTTACATACGTATAGAGGTATAGTTAATAGTATAATAGATTAATAAGCAATCTTTTTAATCGCATCTCAATCATAGACTGCGGACGTCAACGGAACGTACAGAAACAGCTGTGGGGATGCGCGAGCGCATGCATTCTTTGCGGTCAACGCACGCACCCGCACCCGGCCCGGTTCCGCTCTTGGCTTCTAATATATTTATACGTGTTTCTCTATATATAAGTGTATATACACAGGGTTGCCATTCCTTTAAACTATACCTGATGAATGATGATTTCCTTCGCTTGGAGTTTCTATACGTGATCAAATCAGAAATGAGGAGCTCCGTAGGGGATCCAGTGTAACCTAATTAAAATACGTAGAAAGGTGGGCCCAACAGTTGATTGGCCCTTAACGAATATGTTATTTTTACCTATCTATTTATAGCTTTATAACATTCCAGATACACCTATTATCAGTGATCACAGATTTGGTATAGATGGGAATAGGTTTTAAAGGACAAATAAACTAATAGGGTATGTAATCTGAAATTGAGAGTTAACTCTATCGACTGTCAAAATAATCCTTATCCTTGACAGCGGTCACAGTATTTATAAAGTTGACCTTTAGGAATATTACTTAAATATAAGTAAGTAGGTAGTAAATCATCATCCCACTCAAAATGCCGATAAAGTTTTTGGCATTGGCAACCCTCACATTGTTTTGTAAGATTATAAATATAATGCCATTCCATCGGCGTCGATATTTAGTAGACTTTGGATTCGAGCTGCGATCATAATAATAATAAAGCAACGGACAATGGCATGTCTTGAATTTTAATCGCCAATTGTTTTTTGTAAAGGCTACTTGGACCTACAATACAAAATTGATTTTACAATATTGCAGCACTTCTGTTTTGAGTTGACGAAAGTTAATGGGACCGAAATAGCCCAAGGGAAGCGAGACGTGGGAAGATCTCTTGGGTCTTGCTTGCTTGCTACCAACGGCCTTAAGAATTGGTGGCGTGGCTGGGAAGATGGTGGATAAGCATAGATAACACTTGGTGTGGATAAGGAAGGTGCAGGATCTTGTGTGGAGGCACGCACTCCACAAGAATTACATCCAACAGATGATTGATTAAAAGGCCATTAATATAGCATAATAAGTACTTGTACCTAATATGTTCTTATATCCTGCTAAAATCACAAGAGGTCTCCATAAGTTTTTCACAAGAATTTATAAGCTTTGATCATGTGAAATACCTACAAACCTAAAAACAAGTATTACGTCAAGTCCCTCAGCATTAATGAATAATTCAACTCGCATGCTCGAATTGAAAAACAAACAGAATACAAAAGTACTGACATCTTTTTCAGATTAACGTTTGCCTATACTTAATCGAAGCAAAGTTTAGCCTACCAACTTAATTTATTATGATTTGATCTAAAGCATTATACAATTATTATTGTTAGAGATAACCTTTATCGACGTTTATAAGTAGGTATGTACTTACAATGTTTGAAATGAAATGAAATGATTTCTTTATTTTGAGAAAACAATAATAACTTGTGACCCGTGCCTACCTAGGTATTTTTAAAAATAATTGACGTACATGGTCAGAATGTCGTTCATTTGCAATACCTATTTAAACGGTAAAATATCTCAAGCTTCATGATGTCTTTCCACCGGGTCCTGTAATTGAGCCATAACTATGGTAGAATTCATGGTAGATTTATATATTTTATGAAATGCCCTGTATGGTAAGTTATCTATCCTTGTATCTCAGGCTTCACGACTTTTATCTTTAATGATTCCAGTTGGAAGAATTCTTATCCAGACTCCTCAGGTCTCCCATGACTGAAGTAAATGATCATCTCTTGGCGGTTTGATGTCCTTCCACCTGGTCCTGTATTTGAATAGCTATACCCAACATGGTAGAAATCATCATGCATCTTAAAAAGGTTGCTCAAGTTTGCACTTCAACAAGATTTGTACGTATGAAATGCCCCATATGGTAAGTTATCGTAAAACCACATTCTTTTAATACAAGCTGGCCTTAACACTAAAGCCCTTGGTTTTAAATTACGTTCGTATAAAATCCTTAGTTATATCATGTATGGTAGAGGTTACAATAATAAATGCGTAGCAGTTTTAATTGGTTGTTGGTGCGTGATTCGTCAGTACATTACTCGTGAGAATAGGTAGGTACATGTACTAACGTCCCGTTATCTGCAACCGGGTCTTATCGGTTACAGACGTTGGTGATATTACTGTATTGACTTAGGTATTTTAATGGTCCAGATTTGATGTTCTGTGTAAATTTTACTTAACTTTCGCGAAGACATTTCACATTCAGCTTAGGTACCTACTTATTTAAACAAAAGTTATAAGCTTCATTTTCGTAAGAAATATTTGCTTTTAAACTTGTGACGAATTTTTTAATACTTACAAAGTAAACAGAACTTGTCACTTCACATATAATTTTCGTTAATCCTATGAAAACACAAGTATAATAAATTGAACTCCGGATTACAACTTCCCTGAAATGATGTTGGGGAGCCCAGAGATATTGCCTACCTACACCATCAAGAGGTTTTAGGTATTTCAATCATAGAAGACCGGGTTCTAACTCCTTAATGATGAATCCTGATGCTGCAAAGGTAAAGTCGACATAAAATAGAAATGTTTAGATGTTTTTCTTTTATTTTAAATTTCAAGTATGTTTGTAACTTTACCACCGCGTTCGGAACCTAGAGAAAATAATCACGAATTGAGACTTGAGAGGTTTCTTTCTTTCTTCTTTTATAAATGTTACTTATAATGAACACAATATATGAATTAGAAATTGAATGGATTTCAAAATTTTATAAACGAGCGATCACGAAACCAAATAATATAACTTCTGTAGCAGCCAATAATACCAACGCGAAATAACTAGACCAAAGCGTTATTATGTTTTTATCATCAATAAGCAATAACTGAAACAGCTTGAACAATTTTTAAGTCGAAACAACCGTAACAATGTTTGTTTTAATATACAGCGAGGTTTGCGATTGGCATGACGACTCGTTATTGGTGTCAATATCAGAGTACCTACACCAAGGCGACTTCGAGAATTAATTTTCATGTCGAATCGATTAAAATACTCAAACAATGTACACTGGCTTTGGGTAGACACGCGAACCTGATTTGATTTTATAAAATAAACATGTATGATTTAAATAAAATAAAATTATATACTAAGTAAATATTTGTAAGTACTCAAATAAAGTATAATTAGTTTATGTTGATATTTTCTGCGGGCGATGAAGAGAGCTATTGCTTGTAGTTTCTCTACGTGATCTAATCAGAGATGAAGAGAGCCTTAGAATCAGAATAACCGACATAGCTCAATGGGTTACAAACTGAAGTGGCAATGGGCATTCGAAAAACTGACATAGGTACATTTTTTTTTCAAGTTTGGTAAAGGCAAGTCTAAAAACTGGTGGAATTTTACTATACAAGATTGCACTTATTCCCAGAAATGATTTGAGGCAGAGCGTAGGAGTCGCGTACCTAGTTGATAACCGTTTTTTTGGTAACGAAATTGACTAGAATATACATAACAAACTCATAATAACTATTATGAATGCGAAAATATTTGTTTGTCTTTGTCTTTGAAGCAGTAACGGAACACTGGATCACACTGGATCGTTCGGACAGTACTCGTATGACGTATATCACATGCAAAAGCTAGTAGTGAATAACTTGCAAAACAATAAAGAACACAATCATAATCACTTGTTAAATATTCAGTCATAAAAACTTAACCTATCGACGATTTATTTTGTTCCTATAAAAAATGCCCCAATTACGACCTTTGTTCAATCCATTTTTTATCACACGACACATTTTAACACAAAACATAATTAAAGTTTAGAAATTGTTTTGAGGTAAACCCTTTATCCAGTAAGTACTTATTCGCTCTCCCCTTGGGTAGGTACGACCCAATTTTAGCCCTCAGCGTTCTGACCTACTTTTTAGAACCGCTCATTTAGTACAGTGGGGCTGGAATTGGGGTTGCATATCAACATGCCGTGCCCTCAAATTCTAGGGATTTCTGTGTGCTCAATCTTTATAGGTAGGTAGGTAGGTATATCGTCCCTTTCAAGTAACACAGAATACATACTTAATGGTTAATACGTATTGTGCAGATATTTTACCAACTATAATAAATCTTTTAGAGATCTTAGAATTAAGTATTTTTAAGATCAGGCATCTTAAGATTAATTAAGCACAAAGTATTTAACTAGTCAAATAGTGTATTAGATAATAGCTAATAGGCTACATATAATTTTATGGAACTATTACAACTTACTTAGTACCTACTTATAACATGTTATTACGAAAACATGATTTATAAATTAAAATACAAATAATGTCAAGAGTCCGAAGTATCAAGCAAAACGGGACCATCCGTTTCACTGCCTTTTCAAATATTCGGTCATAGTAACTTACCTGAGTTATACTTAAGCGATAAGCATATAATATATTTTAATATGTAGAAATATCTAGGTTAGGAACTTGTATTTAAATACTGAGAACACATTCAACAGCTCTCTATTTTTTTAGGTCACTCTCAAGAAGGTAGATATAATATTATGGTTATATTTTTTAGCTAGGTAAATGTAAGGTATAGACGCTTAAATATTATTCTGCAGATAAATAATAATGAAAACATTTTCTCCCGCAGCCTGGAATCCTCAAGTCTGGACAGATTTTTATAGACGAGCTGTCGTTTGCCTTTACTCTGTAGTCTCATTAGTCACTGTATAATAATGAAGTTGCTACAAGTAGCAAACGTCCCAGCCAAACCATCTATTCAAATACAGAAATGTACTAATAAGTATATACTCATATCATTATTGAATCATCATCATCATCATTATATCATTATTGAACTATATGGTGCGATTTGCGACCTTTCACCGAAAAGAGCAGCGAGCGTTGGAAAACTGTAGGTGGATAGACGACATAGAACGAATCGCAGGGAGCCGCTGGATTCAGGCGGCAAGACCGTGGCGTGTGGAAGTCCCTACAAGAGACTATATCTATCGGCTGATAATGATAATGATGAAACTTTTAAGTCCTAACTACTTATTAGTTTGAAGGGTAAGTACTAAAATTTTTTATAAGTACCTACCAAGTTAGGTGCAACAAACTAATTAGTAACTGAAAAAAATTATATTATCTATGCACGCATTATCGCCAAGTCAAGCTATTGACTATTGAAAGCATAAGAAAGTTGCAGAGACAAAGACTACCAGTCGGATTGGCGGGTCATCGACCGCATCCGAAGTAGTAACTGTTGACTTTAGATGTTGTAATAAGAGTTAGCAAGGCCGTTGCTATTTTTGTTTAAAAGATATTCATTTCTCAATAAAGAACACAACAGTTCACTTAAACATATATCGAGAATTACAGCTGTTTACATTAATTGCAATGGTAGGTATAGCACGCGACAGGTCGAGATGGCGATCGGGGTGGGGACGCCCTGCATAGCCCCCGCGCTAACCTGGTGCGGGATACCGCGGGTGACGTACGGGTGTGCGGGGCGTCCCCCTGCCACACGCGACAGTCGCGTACTCACTCGCGACAAAAAGTCTCATGTCGGTAGGCACAAAACTACCGAGTTACATTGTTTAGCATTTTTCTCTAATCCTCGTTTTAAAACCCATTACCTAGAGGTTTATAACTAGATCGTTTGAGTCTCATAAAACCAATTCGTTTTCACAACTGTTTGTGTATTAGTGAATTAGGCCATGAAAAAGAGATGAAGCTCTACTTTTATACCGCGTAAAATGACCCAGTTAAACTTTTTTTTGGTTCATATTTAACTAACGTTAAAAAAAATTTGCTAACTGGAATATTCTGTAATGTGCTTAAATATAGTAGGTACACACAAACTGAGTGCAATGCAAAAGATAACGCGTCTTAAACCTAGTCTCTAAAATTACATAACTAAGTTTGTATAGGGATTGTCCACGGATAAGGAATTAGTTTTCAATTTTCATCTTTTAAAAGAAAAACCAAACTTACTTCCGCATTCTTAACGGGATATGGAAAATGTTTCATATCCCGTTACATTCATTACATTCCCGTTACATCCATACATGCCTACATTTCCTAAAATTCAACTGAGTAGGTATAAGGAAAAACTGACTGACTGACATACTGACATTGCTGACTGACTGACAAAGTACAGCTTTAACCATTTGGTCTAGAAACTTTTTAGAGGCTTTCACTACACATACATATACATATATTTAACTTAAATTTCCACTAAGAAAGGATTTTCTTAGTGGGAAATAGGTAGTTAACCTGTACATGATAGGGAATAGACCATTGACCAACGAGATAACCGAGAGGTAGTGACAAAGATAAGTGTTATAATAAAATAGAACGACTTTCCTTCCATCTAGAACAAGTAGTTGTAGCTTGTAGTGTAGGTAGTTGGTACTACGTTCACGCGCTTATGTAACGTAACTTTATAGTGGGAATTGCGTAATAGACGGAAATATACACATCTGTTCTCAGATTTATGAGTTAAAAACGTTTCTGCAGGAAAAATGTCTAAGCTTTCTCATTAAAATAGAGATAGATGTGTTTTAAGGACAAGTGTAAATTAAAAATTTAAAACACCCCCGACAAGTGAAGGTTACAGTAACTAGAAAAGAGCTGATAACTTTCAAACGGCTGAACTGATTTTCTTCAATTATAGCTAAGAACACTCTCGATCAAGCCACCTGTCAAACGAAAAAAACTAAATTAAAATCGGTTCATTCCTTTAGGAGCTACGATGCCACAGACAGATACACAGATACACGAGTCAAACTTATAACACCCCTCATTTTGGGTCGGGGGTTAAAAAATACCACATAGATAGCTGTTAGTGTATGCAAGAAAATTCTATACTAGCTATTACGTGTAGGTTAGTGTTGCATCCATAGCAGTTAATGTAATTATTTATATTCTATATCTCTACTTAAATATTTATATAAGCTACTTATAAAGCTGCTGTAAAAATGAAAAAGTGGATCTTTCGAGTTTAGTGGATATTTCCGTAGAATATTTAAATTATCATAAACGTACAAACATGTAGACAAGAATAACCAGAATAACCAGATCTTTAACATTGTACCACACAAAAACAGAATTGACATGACAAAAAAATATGATTTCCTTCTCGCAGAGAATGTTGTTAAAAGGGTGACACTAAGTACATACTTATTATAGATTAAGTACTAACTAATGACCGGCATTCGTGTATAATAAGAGAAGATAAGTATGAAAACCTGTTAGATAAGTATTGCGCGTAACTCAAAGATCGTGAGTACAGCCAAATTACTGCTGAATAGTTAGTTACTGAGCCGTCTCTTAGAAATTAGAATACAAAAAAGCAAAAAGAAGCCCCTGTTAACCTTTGACAAGATAGGTATGGGGTACATGAGCACTGATAAAATACGAGTAACTATAGTATATTCACAAATTACTTATTTTTAGGGTTTATATAAACCCTTAAAATAAGTTATTTGTGAATATGAATATGAATTTGTGTATATATACCAAGTGGAATATCATATTAAAGGGCTTTACGCATAACAGTTTTTGATTAATCGTGTAAATGTCGAAAAATACGAATGTCGTACAAAACCCTCAGTGCGCGAGTATGTCTCGCACTTGCCCGGTTTTTTGATTTTAATGTCAATTGAGTACTTAACTACATAATTATACTACTAAGTAAATACACTGTCAACATTAATTTAAGCACTTACTAAAAATAAATTATGCAATGGAAAATTTTCAAATACAAGAAACTATCATCATTAACTAGGTACATAGAGTCGTGGCATCACCTCAGGGCTCAGGAGTCGTTCTCGTGATAACTATAAATAGTTGTGTGATAACCGAGCAGGCGGCCGTTATCACTGACAACAATAAGACATAAACAACACTACTTCAGACATGGTGGCGTATTATCTCAACAGCGGTCTTTAGTTTCGTTGATTGCACTGTTCAAACAGAGTTATTGTACCCAATAATCTATTGAGTTATTGACTTGGGCTATTCGTAAGTATTTATAAATATGTTAATGACCGATGTTTAAAAACAGTTGTGTGAAAACTGAAAACTTATAATACTTATGTATGATCTCCCGGTTTCTTTATCAAATGAAGACATCAAGCGTCCCGCAAATTTTAATACATAAGTATTACTTTACTAGGTATCACAATCTATTGAGTTATTGACTTGGGATTCAATAATATTCGTTGGTACAAATAGTGAGTAGGTATTTATAAATAGCTATGTAAATGACCGATGTTTAAAAACAATTGTGTGAAAACAGACTACTTATTTAAAAGTAAATAATAATTATTATTTATGTACACTTAGAATTTGGTAAATATTCAAAGTGAATTAATTTATTATGCCAAGATAGGAGGCGCTTGTCCTACAGGTTTCTCCTGGAGAGGCTTAGGTGTCTCTTGGTATCTCCCCTTTTCGCCAGGTTTTTTTATTAAATGATTAAGCGGGCCGCAAATTTTTGTACCAAAATATTAATATGTATTTTTTTACAACATCTGATGCCCGCAAGATAACCGCACGACAGACGGACAGACAGACAGACAACGAAGTGATCCTATAAGGATACCTTTTTTCCTTTCGAGGTACGGAACCCTAAAAATAGCAGGAAAATAAAGAAAGTTAATTTAGAAAATTGAAATTAGCTGGTGTCATGTTGCTGGTAGGTAAGGTCCGTGATGTAATTATAATCGTCAATGACACGCGGTGCCATACTTCGGTGTCAGGCCCTTGTTATTAAGGTTTCTCTCTTACATAATATTGTGTTGTACTTACGTTAAATAAAACCTACCTAATACCTATATATACACATGTTACAATTCAATAATAATAATTAATAATAATAATAATAATTTTCATACAAACCTGAGCCCCTATAATTTTAAAACTACATATTTTTAGAAAAATCTAAAACACCACAGACATAGATATTAGTTTCTAAAATATGTTTGCAAAATTTCATGGACTTTGGTTGCTTAATATTCAAATGAAATTGGAAGTACGTTTGTATGAAACGAGTGACGAAGAGAGCCCTCTTAAATTGCGATTGATATCCATATAATATTCCATGTGACAAAAGACATAGTTATATTTTAGTTTTTGTTCCGATCCCGTAAACAATACAATATACCAACAAAGTGCCGCTCTCTATTCTTCAACATTCCATACGGGCTTAATTTACGTATCATTAGCATTTACGCATCAAATCATAAAGTAACTAATAATCTAGCTTGTAACTGCATAGTAAAATTACTTACTTAAATAGAACCATAAGGTAAGTTATAAGTTCTCCGAAAGTAAGTAGTTTGGTAAAGCAATATTTTAATAAGCAGGGCCTATCGTATCAGTGAGACATCATCAAGACCGGGAGCCACAGCAGAAATGACTGAAACCGGTAAGTGGCGAAAGACGTATGCTTCTCTTATATAAAGAAACATAATTTTTGTCCCGTGTGCCGTGGAGACGGTGATTAATAGCCTTATCTGGTGACAGAAGGGCTGGCACATTTTTTGCGCAAAGGATTAGCCTGGCTGTCCAACGCGATAATGCAGCCGGTATTCTTGGCACCATTTTACGCGGGCATGATTTGTACAGTAATTAGATTAGGGCTAGCTTAAACATTTTCAATAAAAAAAATTAACATACATTTTACTTAAGAAATACAGAATATTATTATTGACAAGTAGGCACTATTGCAACTAAAATAACAAACATTAGAATCATAAGACGCAGACGCCGATGTCGAAACACAACCTTCCAACACGAACGCTCACCGAGCGAGGCCGACGGTCACGGCTGGTCATGGTACAGAACATGTTCGAAAACTTTTTTTTTAAATTCTCATTTAGACAGGTCACTACTGCGACCATGAGGCGCTCTTAAATCTAGCTAGACCAAAAAAAATCTAAGTCTATGAGCTAGACTATATTATTGTAATACTTAAAACTGGTATCTAAATACTATTCAAGGATTATTTCTACGACTTATGTTACTACGGACCATCCTGTAGACATACGTTCGAAAACTTTGTGACAAAGAATAATAGAATAGAGCTAACATTTATTTCTTTATCATTGAAATAAAGAAATGGGTATAAATAGAACACACTTGGAGTTTACATTTTTTTAAAAGACTTGGTTGGATAGTGGTTGCAATCAGACCTGCTGGCAAGTGACGATGCAGCCTAAGATGGAGCGGACTTGCCTAGAAGATGCCTATTCACTCTTGACTTGAAAGTACATACCCATATTAAAATTGGAGGGGAAAACTGATGCCGGAAGGGCGTTTATGTACATTTAGCAAAGAAAAGAGCATGGACAAGGAAGAAGCGAAAAAAGCAAACAGAGAAGATAAGACTCCTGAAACTACTAACCATACCATATAAAATAAACCATGAGAACATATTAAATGAATTCTTCGGTATCAAACACCAGATTAATTAGTGAGTACCCAGGGGATTATCAAAAACCTAAATCCACCCGGACAAAGTCACGGGCATCATCTACTGATAAATTAAATTACTTAGTTACGAGCTAACTAAGTAATTACTTATATTATGATTTATTACATTGAACACATCAGAAATTGCATTTTAATTAAAGAACAATTTGTTATTAACATAGCTCCGTAAACTAAATTCTTTTGCTAAAATGCCATGGCTATCAGTTATTGAGGTAATGTTACTCCTGTAATTAACTGTTATTTAATTACAGTTAGTTGTTATGTGGCTGTAGAGTTAACTATAGTTAAGTATTCTATGTATCGTAAGTTAGCGTGTCATCCAGAGGTTATCAAATGATTCGTCCAAGAAATTGACGCAATGATACCTAGGAGAAGCAATTAAATTAGCTACAAGACTGTTCGGACTGTCCTTATCAATTTTCTCCGCTCTGTTTTCTTTGTAACAACTAACAAGTCCAGTGTCTTCAGGTGCCAAATTTCGTGGGCTATGGTTTCGTGAATGTTGTAATATGTTACTCAAACAAGACATCGTAGTGCGTATAAATAACAGTTAATTTCTCGTGGCACGCTCCGTTAGTTCGCGTGGCGTGCCCAACGCTTCCTGCTTTGTTGCAACAGAATAATATATACGTTCTATGAAGGTCTGCTGTGAATTTAACTTAAATGCTGGATCATTTTATCATTTATCTCGGTCTGTTGAATTGCTCGATTTTTGTACAGTTCTAAATTCGCTCCGCCAATGGAGTGTGCCAAGTCATCGACGTATATGAAGTCAATTTATACATATGTACCTATATTGTTTGAACTCATAACAAAATAGTGTTATAAATATAGAAGAACCCGGCTCTACTCACATGTTAATTTGTAAGCTCTTAGCCCGACCAGTTTTGGACCCATCCAGGGCCAATTTTCACAGGGACTCAGTAAAGCCGGATTCTTCTATATTTATTGTGGAAATCTCTCATGATAGCTGTTTAAATGCTAAAATAGTGTTCATTATAGTTGGATTGGAACAGATTGGTTAAGAATGTTCATTTCGGTAAAGCGCAAAGTAAAGCTATCAAGTGGATACCTACAAAAACTTTTACAGGACAAAACACATGAGCTTCAAAACATAAGACGTGCCTACAAACAAAAATGCGAAAGCTTTTTGACTGCAGTACTAATAAGCTAAAAGATAGCCTCAAATTCATGATATTGAGTAAACCACTCACAAAATTTAAATACTTAGTTTTTAACGTAACTATGATTGTTTTAGCAATAACATTTTTAGTATATTTTTTAGTACTAAAATATCTCCAGAAAAGCAAGGGTACAATACGGACACGTTTCTTCTTTAGTTTGAAGCCCGCGAAATTATGCTTGAATTTTATTTTAACGAATACATTGACCTTGTATAATATACACCATATAAAACAGAACTTCTGCTTTCAAGTATTATTGAAATAGCAAAAAAAATAATTAAGTACATGTGGACGAGCAAACCAGATTTGAATGAAATTGTACAACCTTCTCAATATATTTTTAAAGGCAACTTGGTAACCGGTTTTGCAGTTTTGCATTGAAGACCTGGTAATTCTCAGCTTATAAAAAGTGCAGACATTACGAAAACATACCGAGACACCAATAAAAGAAAATATCGGCGATATTTTAAGCGAAATATCATCACTAAATTGATTCTGTATTATGTCAATGTCTGCAGTTACAGATTTTGTAAATGATAAAAAAGTGTAAAAAGGAATGGAATACTGCTGAATACATTAGCTGACGTTGACGACTCCTAGTTGACGTATAGATATTTAAAGCAATTTAGAAAAGCTTTCGGCGAAATAGCAACTAAGAATGCGGTGCAAGTGGGACACGAACGGAAGAAAACACGGCGCGTGACCGACAACCATGTGTCTTCCCATTGCTCTTGCATACAAAATGTATTGACTCGATAGTCCATAGCACTCGACGCTGGAAGACAAAACTTGAAATTCGTCCTTGCTTTATGAACATTCTGAACTGGAAATATTGGCACATGCCATTTAGACGACCACTGTGCTACAATACATTGCTACTTATACCTGCCAAATTTCATGATTCTAATTTAGAGGGAAGTTCCCGAATACGAGGCGAATTAGCATGTACGAGTATATCGGTCTGTGGCATTGTAGTGTACACCAAATGGATGAACCGATTTGAATTTGGTTAGCAACTAAGAGTGCGGTGCAAGTTAAACCCGGAAGAAAACGCGGCGCGTGACCGATAGCGGTGTCTCATCCCATTGCTCTTGCTACAAAATGTATTGACTTGATAGTACTCGACACTGGCTGACAAAACGTGAACTTCGTCCTTCATTTATGGACACTCTGTATTGGAAATATTGGTATTCATATTACATCTTTATTTAAGCTACCACTGCAACAAATTAAATGTATTTTTGAAAATTATGATGGGACGGGAAGAAATTGTTTCAGAAATGCAGACACCCAGAGCGAGAATTTACTCCAACGTAACCAAAATTACAAGATGGAATGTAGAGATACAACTGAAGAGATATTACTGCCGTTGCAGAAATAGTTCAGTAATGAGATTGAGAAAACAGGAGGATAGAAGGCCAGGGGCCCTACTCTACCTTAAAATGTAACAAGGCCAATATATAAAAAAGACAACTGAGGGAATGAACAAATAAAAGAGACTATGATTAATTAAATGTTTAGAGAAATAGTTGTGCCAAGAATTCATAGCAGGAACTAAGAACGCGGGGCAAGTATGACCGGAAAAAATCGCGATGCGTGACCAACATCGTTATCTCTTTATATGTACATAATACATATACATATATCGTTGTATACAGGAGCAAAGAAAGAGAGAGAAAGAAAGTATACTTTAAAAAGAGAATCGATAATAATTGCTAAAACACGCAAAAATGTAATACTTAATATTTAAATATATACTTACCTGCTTTGATTCAAGATTCTTACACTACACTAACTGGATACATTGTATTACCAAACAGAAATATGAATCGGTATTTAGTTTATTATATTAAATATTTACATGTAGTTAGCTTATACTAGATTACTAGAAATATCAAAAATTCGAACAGTTTTTATTGTCCTTGGACTATTTATTACGTAAGTAGGTACAAACAAATCTGTTCTAATTATTCAAATCTTAGTCCAAAAAGCAATAATCAAGACTAAGACAAGAAGTAAGGCCGGATTCGCCTTGAATAAGGCCGGCCACAGGAGCGAAGCAGCAGGCTGCCACTAGTGTATATATATGCTGTATATAATTATATAAACTTGATGTCAGTATAAAATATGTTCATACATAATATACTTCAATGTTTGCATGTACAGATACTAAAATGCGGACTCAAGAATTTAGGTCGAGCCGGCTTCGTGTTGGTTCGAGCTATTTCCAATCTTCCCTTTGCAACTGATTTCGAAAGTGATTTTACTTGGCTCAAAATGTAATTTACTTACTCGCCCAATCTCATTTTATGGTTAACTATTATTTATCTACTTTAAAAATTAAACTTCTTTTTGCAACTTCTCTGAGCCAGTAACATCCTATTTCATCGTGATAATTATCACAGTCAAACTACCTCGCCACTTTACTAAACCACTAATTTACTATGTAAGATTTATTACTAGTACTTAAGTACCTACTTAAATGAATGTAAATTGTAAATACCGTCTTAAAACTTGCATATTTCTATAGAATCTACAAATGTGGCGAACATTTCCTAGTATATAATTTTAGCCTCATATTTACTTAATGCAAGTAGTTGGCACTTCTTTAGAAATGTGAAAACTCTAGGAAAATCGGTTCGGTAGTTTTTGCGTCACGCTAGAGTATGTCGACAAACTTTTACTTTTAGTGTACATTCACAATAATTTAAGTGCTGATCACGGTTTAATGTTAAATCTCGTTCCGAAGAAGAATTTTTTTGAATAGTTAAGCTCCAGCTACTGCAAAAAAAAAATATCAACATATTTGTAGATCTTTATAAGTATAATTATTATGGAATATTACTAATTAAAGTCGAGTAAATCGTAGTGGACGATAGAACAAAAGAAACAGTAAATACACAAAATAAGTACAATTAACTAATTTGAAAAGAATGCATTACACGTAACTTTATTCTTATATATATGAGTATTATTTTCAACAAAGAAACACGATAAATACTGTGAACGCTTTGTTGATCAAGACAAGTTGCAGCGAATACACACAATGTTCCACACAAACAAGAAACTCGTCCAGTCTAACCAGCCAAGCCTGGGCAATAGACGATAAAAAAACTCATGTTGTACCTAATTATGAAATAGAAACTTCTAAGAATTTACACGTGCTACAAATAATTAAATACTGAGTTAATGATCAACATAACATTTACTTTAGTAAGTAAGCGTCCATAAATAATTTCTTGGTTCAGAGATTCGATGAATTCAAATCCGAGAATTCGTCTGGATAGTTTTGAGAAAACAATTTTAAGTAGGTAACTAGGTATTTACTTTCTGAGTTAACTAACCTGAAATATTTTTAGTTATGTAAAACCAACACAAGATAAAACGTGAATAACTACTCGTGCAATACAATATGAATTCCAACAATATTTTTTGACATATTTTCAATATTAAGTAAGTATTTATAATAACTGAATAGTGAATACTTAACTATGGAATCAAAGATATTGTTAGAAATAATCAGACTTTAACTAGATTCCGTAAAACCTGCATTAATCATTATCACAATCGCAATTGTTGTTATTGGCTTTTATGCTAATCTTGTTGCAACAATGCATTGTAGCCAATAGTAAGCGAGTGTCAACCAATCAGAGGTGATTGCGTTCGTGACATTGTAGCTGTCATTCTACCGCAATCGAGCTACTGATGTCTGATACCAGACCTTGCCACCTAAACGAAATAAAATTCATCGAAACTGAAGCACGTCGGTGTGAAGAAGACGTTTTGGACCGCAAAAAATCACGTTTAGCTAATTAATTGTATTCATTCCTTATTTTTCTCAATTCTATAAGAGTTAACTATTTTATCAAATAAGTAGGTACTTAAATATAAAAACGTGTTTAAAGAATTATTTTAGACTAGCTGTGCCCGCGACTTCGTTCGCGTGGAATAGTGACTTTTCGCGCTTTATATAGCCACGGACGCTCAGGCGCGAGGCGCCGTGATTTTTTAAATTGACATAACTTTTTTATTTATGAACCGATTGACATGAAATAAACACTAAATCCTAAGTGAAGCTTACTACAATATATTAGTGAAAACCGTATCTAAATCGAATAAGCCGTTTCTGAGATTAGCGTGCACAAACACACAGACAAACAGACAAACAGACAAACAGACAAACAGACAAAAAAAAAAAATTACAATTTCGGGTTCGGCATCGATATAATAACAACCCCTGCTACTTTTTTTTTATATATTTCCATTGTACAGACACCACTTTTCTACAATTTTATTATATGTATAGATGAGGCCGCGCAGGTTGCGAAGGGCTATATCGAGGTCGCAGCTCTATGGCATACTGGTGCCGATTCTGATGGCAACTAAATAGAGTATCCGTATCTTTTTCTTACCAATATACTTAATAAGAAAAGGACTCACACTTAAATTAACTCATGACTTTAGGACTTAATATTAAAAAGAAAAAGATGCAGCTACTTTTTTTTTTTAAATCTGGCTTTACTCTGATTAGCCAATGTCAAGTTTGTAGTTATTTTCAAGTTGGTGAATCTTTACAAGTATGGACTCCGTCTGCGCTGGCGCCCGCCGACATACGAGCGGCGGCGCCCCTTTAGAGCGCTTCCCAGTCAGTTCCACCACCAAAAAACACCAACTAACACAAAAACCAGCCACTCTTAACAAAAAAACACTTCAAAAAAGGCACAGCACGCGCACCAGCAAACGCCAACACAGACGAAGTCTGCAGCTACTTTTAATTTAGTTTAGAGAAAGACATCGGAATCGACGCCATTGTCAGCCGTCAATATAGTCACAAGTCACAATTCATGAATTACAATGCTGATTGGAACAATGTAACTACCTGCCGTCGATAATTTAGTTCAAACGGATTGCAAAACAAATGGGTAAATCATTATGAACTTTGATTTTTGCTTTAATGTCCGATTTGACCTTATTTAGATTCTATTCAACAATTCCGTCTTTAACTAGGTACTTATTGCTAGTACCTACCTAACTATAGGTGCAGCGTGACTCAATTCAATAGGCAAATCAAAGTTTATCATTAAGTAAGTACTCTATCATTTGGTTTAGAAGAAAAAAATCAAATAAGTTAGAAAGGGACATAACAGGTACAGTGCGACAAGGATCTTCTGTCAGACTGTCAGCAAGTAGAATCTCCTCAATTTTCGGGGCATATTTCGAAAATGTCAAAAGAGAGTTTATGTTTGCAGTGACATACTTACTTAAAAATTTTAATGTCATACATCGGATGCATGAGTGCTTTTATGATGTCTTAATGTGTAAATTGGACTATAACCTTAAAAAATTAAATTTTCATAGCTTTGGCAAATGTAACTTTTTATTCTTATCCATAAACCAATTCTTCTGGCTAGTCATTATGAACAGAATAAATTCGCATTGGATCTTACTGAGATCCTAAATTCTTGCTCCAAAGTCCAATTTCAAACATCACAGAGGAGGTATCCATATTAAGAATCTCTAAAATTCAACACTGTTTCCAATAACTAAAGCCTAAAACCTTTACGTTAAGACGAAACTGTTGTCAGTGTACAAGTGACCTCGTTTTGATTCATCCCCTAAAATGTGACGAGTTGGCAGTTAATTCTGATATCTCAACAGCTCCGAAGTCAAACAAACATTCAGTATCCACCAAAACTTCAAAGACACGCTTTCCCTAGCCACGGCCCCGCTTGATAAGTGGCCTAAAGGGCTCCCCCGCACTCCGGTCCCCTCCGACCTAGTTCCCGCCCGCGCCCTACCGATCTTTGTGCTCACTCGCCATCGCTACTTGCACAACTTGCTTCGTATCAGCTGGATGATTACGTCGATTCGGCTTTGTATAAACTTCCATAATTTTGACATTTTCGTAATTTGATTTCTGTGATTATCATTCATCTGCAAATTGCCCTGAATCTATATTGAAAACTGGGCTTACGTTTTAATGATAGGTTGTTCTACCGTAGCAAAGCCCATTGTGCTAATTAACCGACTTCCAAAAAAGGAGGAGGTTCTCAATTCGTCGGGATCTTTTTTTTTTTTTTTTTTAATTTTTTTTTTATATTTTTTATGTATGTTCCCCGATTACTCAAAGACCCCTGGACCGATTTGGAAAAATTTTTTTTTGTTTGAAAGGGTATACTGTGCAGGTGGTCCCATATAAATTTGGTGAAGATCCGATGAATATCTTCGGAGATGGAGAACAGAACTCCTGAATGGATAAGAGCAAATTGCTCGCGATCACTGTAATAGCTTAGTAAACAGTAGGGTTTTAACTGGGCATAGCATATTATAGTACAGTGGGGCCACTAAAAATTGTGAAATAAAAAATTTTCAAAAGAAAAATAAAACCGACTTCAAAAACCAAAAACACTAAAAAGTAGAAAATAATTTTTGTTTAGCTACACATGTAATGTACCTAGGTATGAAGTCGGGCGAGCTTCACTCTTGGATTTCTAATTTTGTTTTAATATGCTCGCTCGACTTCATACCTAGGTACATTACATGTGTAGCTAAACAAAAATTATTTTCTACTTTTTAGTGTTTTTGGTTTTTGAAGTCGGTTTTATTTTTCTTTTTTAGATAATAGAGATGTTAGACGGTTCCTTTCATTGCGTCATTTTTAACCGACTTCCAAAAAAGGAGGAGGTTCTCAATTCGTCGGAATCTTTTTTTTATTTTTTATGTATGTTCCCCGATTACTCGAAGACCCCTGGACCGATTTGGAAAATTTTTTTTTTGTTTGAAAGGGTATACTGTGCAGGTGGTCCCATATAAATTTGGTGAAGATCTGATGAATATCTTCGGAGATGGAGAACAGAACTCCTCAATGGATAAGAGCAAATTGCTCGCGATCAGTGTAATAGCTTAGTAAACAGTAGGGTTTTAACTGGGCATAGCATATTATAGTACAGTGGGGCCACTAAAAAGTGTGAAATAAAAAATTTTCAAAAGAAAAATAAAACCGACTTCAAAAACCACAAACACTTAAAAAGTACAAAATAATTTTTGTTTAGCTACACGTGTAATGTAGGTATGAAGTCGGGCGAGCTTCACTCTTGGATTTCTAATTTTGTTTTAATATGCTCGCTCGACTTCATACCTAGGTACATTACACGTGTAGCTAAAGAAAAATTATTTTGTACTTTTTAGTGTTTGTGGTTTTTGAAGTCGGTTTTATTTTTCTTTTGAATTTTTTTTGTAATATAGAGCTAACTGGCTACACTGAATTTTTAAATAGATAACTAGGTATATCTTATAGATAACTAGGTAATCGTTTACTTTAAGTATCGAAACCTTATTGAAGACAGAGCATCACACATTTTTAACCCAGGGTTTTGCTCCAAATTCCTAAAATAATGTTTCATTGCCGAAGCAATTTAAACAGTCTGCAGCGAAATCTAGTTGGAGCACGCCCTAAATTGCGACCTTCAATTCAGCCTTAATTTTAAACGATACTCCTTTGATCTCGTTGGAAATATCTCATCTGTGTCACAAAACGGGAGATACTAATATTGACAATTTCCTTGTGATAAAATTAAGTTTCTCTTAGCATTGTTCTTTTGATACCTACGTACTACGTAGCTACCTACTGTCCTTTATTCTCACAATTATCAACAGACTTGAAGGCCTTCTTCTAATGGATATTTTATTACTTGAACTTTGTATTCATCCGTTGCTACTTGCTACATTTGTTACGTAATTATAAAAAAACCTGCCAAGTTACCAACTAACCGTACGTCCACGTCAAACAACTTATGTGGACGTATCATAACTAATAGTTACGTAAGCACCTACCCATAATGGTAAATATAAACTGATTTTTGTAAACGTCTAATCCAAATAATATAACTTTAGATAAAGTATACCTATTTGCCACCTTTGTGATTGTCCATAAGCTCATTCTGCAATTATTCCTCCAAGAATATAACATTAGCACAAGTCATTAATCATTATCTATTTGAGCATTGACTTAGTATATTTTATGGTTCACAAAAAGTTATAGTCTCGATAAATGATCTTAAATATGCATGTGTTTGTGTACTCACTGAATAAGTAGGTATGTGTACATTGTACTCGTAGCACTGGCCAAACAACCAGTTATAGACGTTATAGTTAGTCCCAGAACTGGTTTCTCAGGCCAGTGAGAGTAGGTAATCTAAACAAATATTCGTGTGTACTTGTAATGGTATATCGGTGCGCTGTGGTGTAGTTGCCTACTCGCATTTCCCGCTGCGGGAGAGCGATGCTATGGTACAAAGATGTCGTCTATTTATAAATGGAGAACATAGCAGCGGGCGCATCGCTGCAGAGTCGTTGTCGTACCTCTCGATTTGGAATTCGTTATTCTTGGATGGGACATGTAGAATGACTTTCTTGCGCCTACAATAATGCTAGGAATGTTTAACTACTTCGTGGGAATCATTTGCACATTTTGTTATACGTGAATATCTCGTCTATGACAGTAGTTAGTACGGATTTCTTTCGAAATGACAGAAGTGACTGTCTTGTTTAAAAAATTAATGGGCAGCGCTGCAAGAAATTACTGGAGAGAAAATTTGTTTCACCAAAAGTGCATTTTCTTTATGATCAGCACATAGTTGTATTAGGTAGATTCTTATCACGTAAAACGTCTTTGAGCGTGAATTTTGTCCAAACTATCCTAAAAGCAGAATAAAAAATTAATCAGTAGGTATTTAAATAAATCTTATGTTCCTGGTAAATGAAAATGTGAAATCACATCGGCAATCAGCTATCGCATTTCAAAAGGTGCAATAAATAACTTAAGAAGTAAGAACACCGTTCTTCACTTAAAAATAAGAAATTCAATTGGATGTTCCAAAACCAACTGAACTTTTGTATCATCCCATTTATTTTGTACCGTCGAGGGTTCGTTGTTTTTTTTTTGTGTGGAACTTTGATCAGGTCCGGCAAGTCGGATCAAACGGTGCGTATACAGGCGGTCGGTGCATCGAACGCGGTGAGAGTTGGGTCATTGAACCGGCAGTCATGTGCATTCGGTTTTGTACGTTTATATACACCTATCTAATCCTGATATATACGTAATAGATAAGTTGGTAGGTACGAGACAGGTGCCAATTTGTGACGTAACTCAGTTGCACAATATTTGCGACATTTTAGACGAGATCGTAGGAAACCGAGAAGTGATTTCAAATATGTATTTTTAAACTTAGTAAATAGGTACTCAATATAAACGTAAATAGTTGCCTACTCAATATAGTTAATTTATTAGTATCAATTGGAACGAATTAAGTATTGTTTAGTGTGGCCAATTAGACGCATTCCGTTTCTATTCTTCTATAATCTGCAGATTAGCTATCGGTTTATTGTCGTTAGCTATTATAGTTTCAACGTCATCCATCAGCAGAATTAAAGATGATTTTAACTTAGCTTACTTAGAATCATCTAACCAAGATTACCGTTAGAGTAATAATCAGGTCAGATAAAAGATCAGACCGATGGCAATAATGCATTGCCTTTTGAGTTTTGACTAATTGATTAAGCTCGTAGACTATTCAGGTGACAGCCGCTATTTGCTACCTACCTACTTGTTCACGGCATTAAAGCTAAATTAATATTTAAATTGGATAAATTCTACTTTTAATATTAATGATATTTAATTAAAACTGTCTGAAGAGGTCTGAAGGTCAAAACGAGGCAGTTCTAAATAACAGAAGTAGGTTGGTTATACCTACTTATTTAAAACTATTTGAGCACGACGTAGATTCGTGTTCTTTTTTTTACTTGCGTTTTTGGAAGAACCGAACTAAAATAGATAATCAAACCCTATACTTATGGAAAGGTCGCTTACATTGGCTTAGTACCTAAGTCCAAATGCCACGTTTTGCAGAATTCTACGTGCGAACTGTAAAGAGGAGGACATCCTGCATCCTAGAATGAAGGTATTGAAGGTGCTCATAGATCTGACGACACAAGCCAAGACAGAAGGAGGAGAGCTGAGAGGCGACCCCATCTATATATTTTTTTATACATAAAAGGAAGACTAACGACTGACATATTGAAGCACCTACTTATAGCAACCGCTTGGCCTAGAAACTTGAGATTCTATGTAGGTTTTACCTCTATCGTGATACGTTTTTTTGTATAATAAGTAATATTATCCACTTAAAATAATGGCGATTGTATGAGCGACCAGTAAAGAAAAATGATGGTAACAGTCCACAGCAGTTTTAGAATTTTCAATACAGCTCTGGTTTAAAGGAATTGGACGCAAGAAACTCTTTCTTATAAAAACTAACCTTACAGTAAATTACTTAGTTAATAGTGAAAAGAGCATTTGAAAAGAGCGAACTCCGAGTTTGCTGGTTTCAAACCCTTGGTAGATTCAGTTGACGATTTCAATCCGCACTTATAAATGTTTTTTTAATGTTATTGTAAGCTATGAAAGGTCATTGGAGTTGGAGGAGTTTAGTAGGATTTATTTGAAATAGATCTTTCTGTTTCCATTTTAATGAAGGCTCGAAAAAATGTCGAAAAAATCCTTTAAGTCCTACATTCCACGGCCACAACTGATTTTTCTTTTGTGCCATGACTTAAGAAAGTGGACATGAACACTGAATAGACCACAGACATGTGATTCCCAGCTCTGTAGAGATGAGACAATGGACATTGATAAACATTCCTACGTGTTCCTACTGCCTAGGATAAGTTTTGTTCCATTGTTCTTTCCAGTGACAGCTATCTACCTATCTACGCATGCTACAGCTTAGTTCTCTTTAATAAAGAGAGCTGCATTTGTGAGTCAAAAGTCGTGACTTTTGAGGTGGGTGGACTTTTCAAATCTTTGGTTTCTTCAACCCCATCATCTCTTTGTGCATCGTATTCCCATTGATGATGGTCATACCTTTAAATTAATCACATAATAGCAGTTTTCTCGGGATAATAATGGGGAAGGTTCTCAGATTCTTTTGCATACTACTCGACTGACTATATTATACGGCCATGGCACCAAACATAATATTATTGTGATCATCGCAGTCATTACTGTTGGCTCAATTCATGGTTACTCTTGCTACGATTGTGCCCAATGGAATAAAATAGAAATATTTTTTAGAAGAAGTTAGTACTTTGGAATAGTCAAAAGCAGCAACCACGTCTGCTTCGGAATGCCTCTCCTGCCGAGGAGAACCAGCAAAAATCTCGCCGGCGGTGGGTCTTTTCAAAGATTTAATTGACAATATTATGACACGTATTTACAAATAATTGCAATCCTGCGCATTGCTGGAGCAAGCTGCGAGTCAGAGAGTGGAAGAGTGTAATTCAATCGGATTCGGAAGCGATCACGACCATTGTAGCTGTCAATGTTCGGCGTTTGAGTTCTAGAATTTAGGTTGACAAGTAGATAAATCCACAGGTCGATTGCGGAAAAGCTACATCAATCAATGCTACAGTCCCAATTGTTGTGATGAACTAGCTGAATTTATATCGTGCTGCGACAATGGACAATAGCGAAAGAGTGGTAGCCAATCAAAGATGATTGCCTTTGTTACACTTTAACTTTCAGACTTGACCAATTGCTTTCAGACTTGATCAATTTTGAAGAATTTCGTAGCATTTTGTACTAATTTCATAAGATATTATAATCGATAACTGGAGCCGATGGACATAAGATAAGCTTAGGTAGGTATGTCAAGCAGTGGTTGACGGTTGTTGCCATCGATTGACGGAGTTTCATAGAGCACCTACTCTTGATTCATAGATTTAGCTTTCAGATAAAAGGTTCGTGCCCTTAATATGGGCGTTGACCACAGTCCATCCACTGACCATTCGTGTAGAAACTGTGCCCATAACCTGTCTTCTATACATTGTGTGGTTATGTATATCTAGTAGGCAGGACGACTGTAGGTAGGTGAGTACCATGGCACATGGATGGCGGAATATAGTCTGGGTATAGGGTCTGGGAGGTCTTTACTGTTGTTGTAGCTAGGTACCTAGGTAGGTACTTCTTTAGTTAATTGGTTCTTACGACGACTTCATTGCTTACTAGGGTAGACTAATTACTAATTAGGTAGTAATTACCTGTAATTACTAATTATTATTATTCGAGTCATTGTCAGAAGTAAGAAAATGTCAGAAGATATTAATGACGAAGAATAGCAGTTCATGTTTCAACTTCATGGACGCTAAAATATTATTACGCTTCGTGCGAATCTTTTAGCTTTTCTTCATATAAAGTTAGAGAATTTTTTTCTAATGATAAAGACGTAAATACAGTACAGCTTCCTATTGGAAAATAGAAATATGGTATTTACCTTAAAAACTATCACTTAAACTATTGTTATAATAGACAGAATGATTGTCTCCAGTAAACAAGCTTTACCTGAAGTTCCTTATTCTTGTTATCTTTATGAGAAGCTGCTCTGATAACACCAGCTTTCCATCCCCATTCAGAAACTTTATTCACGTTTATCTTTGAAACACCACTCACAGAGAGAAATCGTTTGCCGACTAAATCTTCACGGTATCTAAATGCCATAACGAACTACACAATCACATTATTCACAATAAAAACTACACAAACGTCAAGAAATAAAACGCTCAAACGCATTACACACTACACTGTACGTCGAGCGAGGAGAAACTACGTCCATAGAAATCTTTTTAACCGCAGCAATCAAACGAAAATAAAGGCGGCATATTTAAATAGTATCCAACAAATGTATGCACCTGCTATGAGTTGGACAGCCTACTGAAATTAACTGGTTAAATTATAATCCACTTAAACTAGAATGGGTGCTAGTTTTGTGACAATGGCATTGCTGTAACTACTTTTATATTTGTCTGGCTTATAAAGTAAAAACTTATATCATTGCGCACTAGTACAGCTACTCCATAACAGATGGCAGTAAATATTAGTTTCATTCATTGTCGTTAGATGGTGCTTTCAGTTTCAGCTTTATGAAATCTCGATAATGTAATAGAGTGAGACTATAATATCAATGTTGAATTAATAAAAATATAAGCAATATTTTTTGTACACAGTTTTTTGCATTGCAAATATTTGATTAAAACTAAAAGGTAGGAAAAACTGCACTATCAAAGTTCTTATAAAATAATGTGAATGAAACCTTTCTTCTATGTGAGTTTTTGAACGATATGACATATTGATTGTTATGAGATCACGTGATCAAAACACAAATTTTTCAATATGGCGGCTTGGTCTTCTTGCTGAGTGGTTGTGTTTTGTCATGTTTATAAAAGTGATTAATTTTGGTGGATTTTTCTTATCTATATGTTAATATGATATCTTCGATCATTTCCCGGCTGGTAATGTAAGTGAAATAATGATTTTCCTTTTGTTTGATTACCCAATCTTACGCACATCACGTTTTATATTTTTAGTTTCTAATCGCCTTCTTTGTTTGAATTTGGTCTGACTGCTGCACTAGAAATGTTCTTCAATCGGTTTTTTAGAATAAGTAGTGTAAGTAGTGCGAATTATAAAGAACATAAAACTATAAAATATCCGTATTCCTATTTCCCAAGTCCCTGTCCATTACATTGACTGCAGAAAATATTTTCCATTGTTTAATGTGGATTAATACCATTTTTTTTTTGAAAAATACTATGCTGAGCTGAATCTTGTTATTTTACATTGTTAAATTCTTAAAAAATGTATGCTACAGGCTATAGGTATGTTCTAATTATAAAAGCATACATTAAGTAGGTGATGAAGTAAAAAAATTTTTAATAAAAATAACTTATTTACATAATAAGTCATGTTGTGTGAAAAACAAAATTTTATCACTGGTCAATGAACTATTTTAGCTAAATAATGTTTGTGAGCTTACTTACACTTAAATGGTAAATATTAAATAAGCAATTGGGGATCATTCAATTTGACATTAATTAGACTCACCACTTTATGAGGAGTCTAAAATTAAGTAGTAGTTAATTAAATATCAGAAATGGTCTGGCCAATGCCCATACACAATCAAGTTTGCATCAGACTTGAAGCAGCATTCACTGTTGAGTTTCTTACCTTACTTCAACCATCAAAATTATTATTGTTGCATATTAGGCAATCGTAAGTAGGTATTATATTAGTTATGAACCTTCATTACTGAAATATCAGAATTTCCCATCTCTCCTCTGACTAAATCTTACACAACAAACATTTTATACAATTTTAAAGCCTTAAAAGTTTGAAAAAAAATTTTCATACTCTGGCGCTTGGCTGCAATCAGAGCTGCTAGCAAGTGATGATGCAGCCTAAGACAGAGCGCTCTTGCCTAGAAGTTGCCTATTCACTCTTGACTTGAAGGTATTTATTAAAAGTGGAAGGGAAAACTGATGCCGGAAGGATGTTCCTTATCCTAGTGGTTCGGATTAGAAACAAGGAAGCAAATCGCTTCCTACATATCCAAAGGTTTTCGACTATAATCCTGTAGGAACCTTTTGTTTTCAAAGGATACTGAATAAGTAGTCTACATCACTCAATACTTTCCAGTACAGTTCAAGGACTGGGGAAAAAATCCTGTCACAAATGGATTAGCTTTTGATTTAATGAATAGTTACTGTAAACTAGTTAATGCCCGGCATGCATTGTAGTGCGACTTGTACACCACCTAGTGTATGTTGTTGGCACTGTCTTTTAAACTTTCGATAAGCCCTAAAAAAAAGTTCCAAGTCTCTCAAATCTGATGAACAATGTGCGAATGCATAGATAACAAACAGAAAGATAATAATATATACAATATACATTAATTTTTATGTATGTACAGTAGATAAAATTATGAGATGTTTGTCAGGCAATTATTTTGAAATAGGTAACATACTTCAAATTTTACTCATTTGTAGATTCAGCTCTACTCTTGCCCTACATAATATAAGTAACGTCGTGAACTAATAAAACATTCATTCCATTCCATCGACCTGAATGCATCCACTGCTGGACAATAGGCCTTCCCAAGAGTGCACCACCAAACACAGCCCTCTGCCTAGATAAAACATAGTTTTTTTTAATAAGTAATACCTATCAATCGTAAATCAAGTAAAGTACCTAAGTAGAGTTGACATTAATATTGTTATGAATTTATCAAATATTGAATAGAAACCATTGGATAAAATAGCAATAATTTACACTTCCACACGTGTTTCCAAGCAGCCACAGTTTAAACTAATATTGGAACTGTGCCAAATATGTTTGACGACTAGCCATCCTGAAATTTGGCAGCACTGTAGCATGCTTAAACCTTTTAATCTTATTTTCACCTTCAGACGTTTTGCTCTTCTTTCATAAAATTGCATTAAAATTGTTTTATTAGTCAAAGCTGTTTTGTTTGTTAAGTTCACAAAATTGTTATTTGACGAGTGCATTTAGAAAAACTATTGGTGTACAGTTTTCACGTCTCCATATTGCTGTGGTTCGAAGGATTACCAGTGATGGTTAAGACTTAAGACAAAAGAGTAAGCGGCCGTTCCAGATTTCGTCATAAGGGTGCCCCAGTGCACTACCGGGTGCTATTTTCGGTGAGGCTGACTCTGGGCGTTCGCCTCTGGGGTGCAGCAGCTTTAGTCCGTGACGATCGGTTGCGCTCGCGTCGTGCCTCTATACAAAACGAGTGAAGTGCGTTGACACTTAACTGTTGTGTGAATCATTGTCAATCGGTTGCTTAGTGCTTGCCGTATTAGTGTCCGTATTGAGTGCGCTTGATATATTAGTACCACCGTCCGACGGTCGTACACCTTGACTTCAGCATCTAATGCTCTTACTGAGTCTTGTCTTACCTTTTTAGGTTTAGCCTCGACAGCTCCTTTACCTAGTTTTACGCTGACGTATCTTGTTACTTGACATCCATTGTTAAAATGTCTTCGCGAACGAAAATAGATATCAGAATAACGATCTTTTACGAGGATCAAGTGGTTGTGATTTATATTTAAGTACTTAGAATGTAATCTCGTTTTTTTCCAATACACCATGTTATTGAATTAGTTGTTTTCTTTACGCGCCAAGAAGCATTATGTTGTTAAGCTATTTATAGATAGCTAACTAGTACATTGTACACCTACCTACTGATCATGAAAACATCGTTAAAACTTGACGCAAAATGTAGGTTAAACCGTCAATACTAGATTTACGGCATAG
This sequence comes from Maniola jurtina, assembly GCF_905333055.1. Classification (NCBI taxonomy): domain Eukaryota; kingdom Metazoa; phylum Arthropoda; class Insecta; order Lepidoptera; family Nymphalidae; genus Maniola; species Maniola jurtina. The sequence continues at coordinate 10,350,492 of NC_060040.1, read as the reverse complement.
TACGTTTTATTAGACCTACAACAAACAAATCTATTTAGTTTTACAGTAGGCAATTCATATGAGTTCAATTTACATACATTGCATGAGCCATAAATCTTTGAATCTTGTATCGATTTTGTAAAATTGTAGAGCAACCAACCTCCTACTATCAAATCTTAATATACCTAAAGCAAAAAGTCTTAAAAAGTAGTCGAAATCATAATGGCATGTTAATTCATTCTCGAACAATAAAAAACTGTTAGCGAAATTCAAAGTCCAAGAATCATTGAATTCATTAACCCTAACACTGTAACAAATAACAGTAGTAAAACTTTAGAGATTGTCAAGAGTCAGCCATATTGGCAAATTAGATTGTCATTGACTCAAATAGGAAATAGAGAATAACTATAAATTAAACATAATATAAGTAGATACTCATAGTGCAAACACACGAAACAATAGTTACTAATTACTATATTCAGCAGTAGGTAATAAACAAAACGTATACGATACACAACAATAGGCAATATTAGGAACAAAGTCGATAAATGAAACGGATGCATTGTGTATTCAAGCACGCATCGCTGGCTGTTGCATACGTACCCGTGAGGATATGGATAGGAAACCAGCGAGCATGCACACCTTATTAGTGAAGCTAGTGCCGTTGGTTATGAATAGAATATAACTTTAATTCCACCTTCGTCCTTGATGACTGAAAATACCTACTTCCTATCATTAAGTTCAATGCATGGCAGTAGGTACATTATCATCAATTTTATGGGCTCTAGGCTTATTTTCTACCAGAGATGTTCCTATCAATACGACCGTTTTCCTTATTTGTTCCTTTTTAGGGTTCCATACCTCAAAAGGAAAAAAAGGAACCCTTATAGAATCACTTCGTTGTCAGTCTCTCTGTCAGTCCGTCCGTCCGCCCGCCCGCCCGCCCGCCCGCCCCGTCCGTCTGTCCGTCGTGTCTGTCAAGAAAACCTATAGGGTACTTCCCGTTGACCTAGAATCATGAAATTTGGTAGGTAGGTAAGTCTTATAGCACAAGTAAAGGAATAAATCCGAAAACAGAGATTTTGTGGTTACATCACAAAAAAATAAATTAAAATGTGTTCACGAAAAAAAATTACTAAATCACATATAGATGGCGCTGTTGTCATTAACTTGCATTGTCATTAACTTGCAGTGTTGCAGATATAAATATTGAAATATCTTGTACGATGGTACGGAACCTTCGTAAAAAGTGGGACTTGCACTTCACCGGTTTTTTTTGTTGCTACCTACATTCTATACCATAACCATGCATCTTGTTCTTATAACCTTCAAAAACCTTTAAATCATCAAAAACCTACGTCTTATTTAAATTTTAAACCTAATAATATACTGTATAACCGACCATAACCCTTGACTGTATTTGTATTTCTGATTGGACTTTAAATGAACTGGCTTTGTCTTTTCTATAATAATTATGCGCATCGATAAATTGAATATTTATTTATTCAGTGACCAAGCTCTTTACAATCTCCTGTATAAGATAGATTAATAGGTTATTTTCGATATTTAATCATCTCCGTCTTAGACCATTTTTATTGTTCTAAATTTTGCAATTATTGCTTAAGAGGAAAGCCAATGCGAATGACATAGACGATTTCACCTTCAAACTAGCAATTTTGACATGTCATGACCCTCTATTGACAATTAATCAAGCAGACATTTCAATCTGCAAAATTTACGCGGACTTTTAGTATTTTGACGTAGGAGGGTAAAAGATCCAGTACATGAACGAATAAGGACTACCCTGACATTGACCTAAAATAAGGTATATGAGAATCGTTCTATATATAATTTTTATATTTTGTGTGTCTGTACACAGTAGGTATACACTCTTAAATTATTTAAATATCAAAAAATCAAATAAAATGCGTGGTATTAATTATTATAACTTATTTTATTTAACAAAAGGATAAATTGCCAGTAAATGAACTGGGAATTTCAGTGAATGAACGAACTCTATCTAGTGCATAAACTCTCGATTCCTATTAATAAATAAATTCTTAAATATATTTTCGGCTTGGAATTCAAAAAAAATTGTCAGATTTTCACAGTTTTTGACTTATTGTATATTTTTTTCTACATTTTGCGCGATAAATCAAAAACTATTTTACATAATAATAATAAATAAAACCTGTTTTAGAATGTATAATAGAGCCCTTTCTGTATAATAGAGAAAAACTTAATGCCCATGTTGCACCCAAGTCGCTGGAAGTGCAACATCAGCTGCTGAATGTTTTGAGAGTAGTGAGAACAATATACCGTAACACATGTTATCAGATTTGTTCCTTTGAGCCGAGAAGCCACATGTTCTGATGCTTTTTAGACAATCTAAGATCTCTCATTAAGTGGTCCAAATCATTTTGATTGAATAGTCTAAGTTGAGATGTAAAAGTCACTACATCGTCACTACCTTCTGAAAGTTCTTGAAGTAGATTGGAGGTACTGGGTTGGGGCTGAGGTACAGATTTATCACCAGAAGTCAGAATCGTTCTAATTGTAGACTGCAAGTTACAATAGAGTCGCTTGGAACAATTTTTTTGCTGTTTCTTCTGGTTATATTCACAATGCAGAAATAATAATCATCATGGTGTTTAGATGGTTCGCGCCAAATTATAATACTTTTTTTAGTAAAAGTAGGGTCTATTCTTATTTGCTCATAAACGCAATGAGGAAATACAGCTTCCACATATAAAAATTTGGAGTCCAGGCCTTGCTGTTAGCTGCTGTTCTCAAAGTAGCCCGAGTATGCTTGTTTTACAAAGTTAGACACACTTGCACGACATTCTTTAATACGTACTCGCCACCAAATGGTACAAAAATGATTGGAATAACTTGCAGATGTTCTTCTTGATGTTAACACTTCGATAAATTTTGGAAATTACTTGTCTGATCTTAATAAAGTGTGAACATACAAAGTGTGAGTATAGTGCAAAATATGGGGGTACCTGTATCTCAAAAACTAGAGCTGCTGTGTAAAAAATTAAAGTAGATCTGAAATCAGCGACGTCAAATTAGTAAGAAACAGTTTCAAAACCTAATAAAACAAAAAAGTTGAATTTTGTATGCCAGTGAAATGATTCGGAATCGGAAGCCACTTTATATATCGCGAAATTTGGAAATGTGGTCAAATTTTCGAAATCCATATTTATCAATGAAAAGCGACATAATTTTGTAAGTAGTACTTACTTACTTCAGTTTACTATTTTTGAACAGTTTCGCAGAGGTACAACAATCGGCCTCATTCAATCAGCCGCCATATTTATAGTAACAGGCAAATAAATACAATTAAGTATTGGAACTACAATACCTATGCTCCTAAATGTATCTTAAAAAACAAGTCTCATTCAGCGTTACAAGTGCAGAAGAGGAAGTAGACAGACGGATTAACATCAGTTCGAACAAGTACTGGGCACAAAAGGAAAGAATGAAAGGAGCTTACCCAGTACATCTTAAAAGATCCGTTACAGATACATACATCCTGCCATGCCTCACCTATGCCAGCCAAACATGGGTCCAGACAAAGAATATAAAAAGAAATAGTGACTTGCTAAAGGTGAATTGCTAAAAGTGAGAATTGAAGACATAAGAAAAAAGACAAAGCCTACAGACACCTTGAGACATGCCCTAAAACTGAAATGCAAATGGTCATATTGTATCGATTTTTACAGATGAAAGAAGGACAGGAAAAATCTCCCCTTGGCCAGGTCCAGCAGGCAAAAGAAAAATAGGTAGACCGAAGACGCGTTGGTCTAATGCTATTGTGCAAATCGCGAGAGAAAATTAGCTTGATAGTACCAAAGACAGAGAGAAATGGGGATACCCAAGAGGGATCCTTATCCAAGAAAGAAGAATACCAGAATAAATATTTAAAAAAAAATCTAAAGAAAAATTAAACCGACTTCAAAAACCACAAACACTAATAAAAAAAAGTTGAAAAAACTATAACCCGACTACGGAAAAAATAAGACAACTTGAACCCGACTTGGTACAAGTAAAATAAACTAAAAAGAAAGAAACAAGATTGTGCTTAGTGCGTTGTCGACAGCGTATTTCTTATCCTTGATTGACGGAATTCCCAGTGATTTTATTTGTCTACCAAATTAGAATATTTTCTTTTTGCTGTCGACAACGCACGACCACGGCCTTTGTGTTGAATCTCAATCAAGACGATGATAGCACTAAGCACAATCTTGTTTCTTTCTTTTTAGTTTATTTTACTTGTACCAAGTCGGGTTCAAGTTGTCTTATTTTTTCCGTAGTCGGGTTATAGTTTTTTCAACTTTTTTTTATTTGAAACTTTTCCGTTTTAATAAGTCTATGATGCGACGATTAACTGAGGTCTCGTAAATAGCCAATAGGTGGCGCTGCTGTATGAGAAATAATAAAATTATAATAAAATGGGATTTCTGTCGCTTGGTATATTTTAATGATAACTATATACTGTATATTTAAATAATAAAAAGAATAATCAATTAATAGGGTGCAAGAACTGTATTCAACTACGTACTATATGAGAAATTCTGTGAGCTATGCGTTGTAAGCAGCTAGTGGCGCCATCTGTTATGTCTAATCGAAACGAATTTAATTATAGTAAAATGGGGTTTCTGTCGCTTGGTATATTTTAATACTAACTAAATTTATATTTATGAACTCAGAATTTTTTTCTCTTTCGTTGGACATCCCACTCGACACAATAGCAATAAAAAAAATTTGAGACCCTCACTTTTTTTGATGTAACTTCCGTCAGGCCGATTTTTTTCGTATAAAGTATAACCTATGTCACCCGGGCCATTACAAAGAATCGATTGACACCTCATTCATCAAAATCGGCCCAGTAGTTTAGGCGCTACGGTGGAACACACAAAATCTGGATACAAACATACATACATATTTACATACATACATACATACATACATACATACATACATACATACATACATACATAGACTGCTAAAATCATAACCCTTCCTTTCGGCTTTGCCGTAGTCGGGTAAAAAGTAAAAATAATTTTAGTGATTGTGGTTTTTGAAGTCGGTTTTATTTTTCTTTTGAAAATTTTTTATTTCACAATTTTTAGTGGCCCCACTGTACTATAATATGCCATACCCAGTTAAAACCCTACTGTTTACTAAGATATTACACTGATCGCGAGCAATTTGCTCTTATCCATTGAGGAGTTCCGTTCTCCATCTCGGAAGATATTCATCAGATCTTCATCAAATTTATATGGGACCACCTGCGAAGTATACCCTATCAAACAAAAAAAAATCCAAATCGGTCCAGGCGTCTTTGAGTAATCGGGGAACATACGTTAAAAAAAAAAGATACCGAGGAATTCAGAACCTCTTCCTTTTTTTGAAGTCGGTTATAAATATTTTTTAAATTTTGGTAACAGTTTCCTTTTTGTGATCCCAGGGAGCTCTAAATATCGATTTTGAACGAAATCGGTCAATTAACAAAGAATTTCAAAATGGCGTCGACTTTTTTAAATTTTGGTAACAGTTTCCTTTTTTGTGATCCCAGGGAGCTCTAAATATCGATTTTAAACGAAATCGGTCAATTAACAAAGAATTTCAAAATGGCGTCGACTTTTTTAAATTTTGGTAACAGTTTCTTATTTTGTGATCCCAGGGAGCTCTAAATATCGATTTTGAACGAAATCGGTCAATTAACAAAGAATTTCAAAATGGCGTCGACTTTTTTAAATTTTGGTAACAGTTTCTTATTTTGTGATCCCAGGGAGCTCTAAATATCGATTTTCAACGAAATCGGTCAATTAACAAAGAATTACAAAATGGCGTCGACTTTTTTAAATTTTGGTAACAGTTTCTTATTTTGTGATCCCAGGGAGCTCTAAATATCGATTTTGAACGAAATCGGTCAATTAACAAAGAATTACAAAATGGTGCCAACTGTTTTAAGTTTTGGTAACAATTTCCTGTTTTGTGATCCTAGGGATCCTCAGATATTGATTTTGAACAAAATCTATGACAGTTCAAGAAAATAGATTGTAAACACTATTTAAATTATTATCATTAACATTAAATTAAATGAAAACACGACGCGCGACGTGTACTGCAGCCCCTGAGCTTGAGCACAGGCCGAGCCGGTATAAACAGATTTCTCTCCGTACGCGACGTAGCGCCTGTGCTCACGCACACACGCGCCTCAAGCTTGTAGTAGTGTACCTATCGTAGCGCGCTTGTATGAAGCTTTGACTCTGTTCGCTACTCATGTGGTTATACAACGCAATACCAAACTCACAAACACTCGTACAAACATACAGACATGTATATACTCACACACACTCACACACACACACATGGACGCACGCACACGCACTTTTGAACGGTTTGAACGGAACACGGTTTTGAAATTGAAATTGAAAAAAGTGTAAGAATTTGTAAGAAAATATTTAAAAAAGGTATATCAGCCGGTTTTTTATTCCAGCTCTTAATACATGTAAAAACGTCCAATCTGTTCATTTACTTGAGCCTTTACCCTAGTACCTAATTATATCGACCGCCCCATATCAAAACAAAGTAAATGTCATTTTTCCGAAAATCGTTTTATGTCATAAGCCTAACTTTCATAGTATGTCCCGTTGTATTGTAAGGACACCCACATTAAAGTAAAATTAAAAGCTAGTAAGTCGCTTTGACCATTTTAAAACATAGTAAGTCTATGAACTCGCTAGGTTTTTTATAGATTAATGCGCCTTACTAAGTTTTTCAAAGGAATTAGATTAAATAAAATAAATATCACCCATTATCTAAATACCATGTCAAAACAGTAAATACTTAATAATGCATTTAAACTTAAAAGTAAGATAGGAAAAGTCAAAAGGAGTTCTGACCTCTACATGTCAACTGTTAAATATGGTTTGCAAGGGAAATACTTTGCATACTTACATAATGTTTTTAGGGTTCCATATCTCAAAAGGAAACACGGGACCCTTATAAGATCACTTTGTTGTCTGTCTTTCTGTCCGTCTGTCCGTCTGTCGTGTCTGTCAAGGAAACCGATAGGGTATTTCCCGTTAACCTAGAATTATGGGCAGGTAGAGAGGTCTCAACTCTCATAGCCCAAGTAAAGGAATAAATCCGAGAACAAATTTCGTGATTCTAGATCAACGGGAAGTACTGTATAGGTTTTCTTGACGGACGGACGGACAAATGGACAGACAACAAAGTGATCCTTTAAGAGCTCCGTTTTTTATTTTGAGGTACGGAACCCTAAAAAAGAAAATGATGCACATGTAATGAATAAATGTGTAGGCCAGTCTTCACACTAAAATATTTAAACCCCTTTAATTTAAAAACTGTCATAGCCTAGTGGTTAGAACGTCCGCCTCCTAATCGAAGGTCGGGGGTTCGATCCTGGAATCACGTTCTACTAACTTTTCAGTTATGTGCGTTTTAAGCAATTTAATATCACCTGCTTTAACGGCGAAGGAAAACATCGTGAGGAAACCTGCATACCTGCAAGTTTTCCATGTTCTCAAAGGTGTGTTCCTAAATTTCTCTTGAATTTAAACCACTTACTAGGTTTTGATCTGAGAAAGAAATTTGACATTAATTGACAAAATTGAGAGACCTAAGCTTGTATAAGAACACAGAAGTGTCATAATTCGTGTTCACTTTGCCTAACGTCTCTCGGAGAGCAGAGAGAGATTTAAACTGTTTCTTATAATCATTGGCCATATTTCAAATGCGAAAGTGTGTTTGTTGGTTTAATATTCAATCACGCTGCAACGGAGCAACCAGTCGACGTGGTTTTTTGCATGGATACATTTAAAGACCTTGAAAGTGACATCTCTCTCCGCATCGTATTCTTTATTGCTGAGGGTTGTGACCTCTTTCCATTATTCCTACATCTAATGGTAGGTTTTCTTGGGATGCGGTGAGTTCAAAGAGCCTACGGAACTCGACTAGAAAAACGAGATTTTGACTCTTAGGTTTAACGGTTATGAATTAGTTATTATTTTCAGTGATAAAATTGATTAGGGCTGCCAGGTAAAATGACATTTATCTCGGAAAATCAAAGAGTTTCCACGAGATTTTTTCCAAGTTTGCGCTACTAAGTACATATATTATGAAGAGGAAACTACTGAACTACTTGCACTAAAGACATAATCATCAACATCAACCGACAGACGTCCACAGTGAACATAGGTCTTTAATAGGGTCTTCCACATGCTACGGGTTTGCGCCGCCTGAATCTTTGCGCTTGCGCTTGACGACAATCATGCTTTAAAGAAAGCAATGATGAGGTCCAAGTTGGAGCACGCTTACCTAGAAGATGCCTATTCACTCTTGGCTTCCAGGTATCTAAGGTATATATGGCAGGAAACACGGCCGCCGAAATGGCGTTCCAACCTTTAGGCTCTCCCCATTGCCCGCAGCATGAATCTGAGCTTTCTTATGATGGTTATATTATGTACATATAATATCTCATAAGAAATCTCTAACACACAATCCAGCTAAGTAGGTCCAATTTCAAAAAAAGCTAGCTAGCCGACAAATCTAACTCAGTTAGGCAGCCTTCGGGAACCTTCGAGATGTCTCTCGTCCAAAATTCCTCAATGCTTGAAGACCAGTCTTTGAATAGTGCATGATGTCAGTGATGAAAAATGGATCCGAAATATAGATCTTTTTTGTACACAGGAAATGCCTGACGCATACCCCTCCGTCATGTGGGGCTTGCACCAAACTTGCACTACTACGAAATCCATTTCGGAACACGGCACCCGGAACGAGGCGCGCTATCTCCTAAAAAACATAGGTATAATACCTATTTAGAACACTTACTATCTGTCATCATAATCTATGACAACCTCCGAGTATTTACCTGGTAAAACCGTGACTTTAGAATAAATTTTAGTATATAGGCAGGCTTCATTTAGAAATGAAAAAATCCCTATTTTATTTTTCAACGATTATAAACACAACTTTCATTCAAAAATAATAAGCTTAAATTCATTTTAAATAATATTTTGCGACGAAATGACGCGCACAGTCCTTCCGCCATGACAGTCCAGTGGACACTGAATTCCATAGAGCGCCTGCAAGAAAATAAATAGCACAGGAAGTTTTTTGGTTAGTTTTAGATTATTTAAGAAATGAAAAACATTTAGTATAAAACTAACAGTTCGAATTGATTGCTAAACCTAAACATATCATTTTCTGGAAGTTGGCTTCAAAGTATCAAGATGTTAAAGAAAATTTTTACAGAACAAGTTGCGAACAGCAATGTTTTCAACTTGTTTTTTTTTTTTATTGGGATAATGTATACTAAATTAAAAGAGGCCCTTATAATCTTCACAAACTGAAGTTTTTAATTGCATGTATTTAATAGCTGTTAATGCTTTAGAAAAATAAACAATTTACTTCAAAGTACAGCATTTTTGCGATTTGTCAAATAGGTCTTGCCTTAAAACATAAGTGGTATTCTATTCTTTGGCCACATAGACATTGTTCATATAAACTGCTAAAATTGTGTGAAAATTTGTTTATTTCAAAAAGTAGAGTAATGGTGTGTGTTTAAAAATTCAGAGAATGTTTTCAAATCCATTAAAGCTTTAATATCAGAATTATGAGTCAGTGAAACGCGCAAAAGTAGGTCGATAGTGCAGAGCTTACCAGTGTCACTGCTATATTTTTAATGCAGCTTAAATATTAAGAAATTATAATTATGTTATGTTTTATACACCCATACTAATCCATATTAATATTATAAATATGCCAAATTGTTTCTGTCTGTATATCTGTTACCTTTTAACGATCCACTTATAGTGAACCGATTTTGACGGGTACGGAAATTTCTTGCATCCCGGAAATGGAAATAAGCTATTTTTTATCCCAGAAAATCCGAATTTGTATGGGGTATTTAAAACCTAAAGCCAAACGGATGAAGTTTGCGTATTATAATTTTGTAAAATATTTAAAAAAAAATTCATTTGTTAAATTTAACATTTTATTTTCAAGTCTGACTTTATAAAATGTATGTTCTTAAATAAATAAAAACTGAATTCCTATTTGTATGGTATCACTTAAAATTTATACTTACTTAAAATAAACCAAAATAAAAATATACAACTAGGTACTTATCGATCCGGTCATAAATTTATTCAGGTTGTTTGAAAAGACTCTCGATACATAGGCGTGTTCAAAGGCTTATAAAAAAAGCAAGAGTTAAATTTTTGGTTCCCGAATAACCAGTAGAGGTTCTTGACCTATATGCTATGCGCTATGGAGAGTATCACATCTAATATTATAAGTTGTCCTATTTTCTACACAAGTTACGAAGCTTATAAGAAAGTTTTATAAATAAGCGTGATAATGTAAAGATCTAGTTTATATTTATTATCAAGTACAGACCAACCTAAGTATTTTCTTTCGATAACAATAGATAGGAAGTACTTGTATATTATATTATAGCTATTATTGCTTTACATATTAATCAAATCTTATCCACAGTTTATGAACCTAAAATAGGTGACGTGTTATGTATACCTAGTGTGTATTATATCTATATCTATTATCTATACTAATATTATAAAGAGGTAAAGTTAAGTTTGTTTGTAGGAAGTAATCTCTGGAACTACTGAACCGTTTTTGAAAATTCTTTCACCAGTAGAAAGTTACATTATTCTTGAGGGTTCCGTACTCGGGTATTTTTTCTACATTTTGCACGATAAATCAAAAACTACTATGCATAAAAATAATTATAGGTCCACGGGAAGTACCCAATAGGTTTTCTTGACAGACACGACGGACGGACGGACGGACGGACAGACAGAGAGACAACAAAGTGTTATTCCTATAAGGGTTCCGTTTTTCCTTTTGAGGTACGGAACACTAAAAATTAGAGATCCCTACGAAAATTGTAATAACCTACCCGTGCGAAGCCAAGGCGGGTCGCTAGTATTCTAATATAAAAGAGGAAAGATTTGTTTCTTTGTTTGTAATCGACTGTTAAACTACTGAACCGATTTTAAAAATTTTTTCACCAATAGAAAGCAACTTTATTCAGAAGTAACATAGGTTACAATATATTATTATAATATATTTCATTAATGTTTTAAGTAATATAATAAGTACATTAGTAATAAATGCACTTTTAATGCACTACTTTGAAGTTTGTTTTAGTTTTTTAGATGAGGAAATTGCGAAACTCAGCCAAATCATGCTTCGTTGGTTCGTATTTTTCCTCACTCATTTCAATAGTTTCACAATTCGTGATCTGTTCAAACTTGGTTTCACAAAAGAAATTTCTTTCTATATTAATTACTAAATCCTGTACCTACTTTAAACGAACAATTATTTATTCTTATAATATATTACTAGATGGTGCCTGCGATTTCGTCCGTGTGGATTTAGATTTTTAAAAATCCCGTGGGAACTCTGATTTTCCGGGAAAATGTAGCCTTACCCGAGACGCAAGCTAGGTAGCTAATATATCTGTACCAAACCTTAAAAATCGGTTAAATTAATATTATTTCTTTCATACTAATAGGTAGACAAGGTAAGGTAGGTAGGTAAGGTAGTAATAAGGCAATAAAGCACGTAAATTGTAATTTATTCATTGTGACGACGCGCGCGTCGTATTATGTAAATTGCACATTGAATAGTAGGCAAGTATGAAATCTTAATGCAACTAACTAAATGGAGCATGTTTTAATAGCACGGTAATTACGAGTATACAGATAATGCGCGTTCATATAACACTTATACAGGCACTAATGCATCGCTAATGTTAATTAACAATCAAAAGAAACGATTCTAACAGCTGCATTTTACTAAGACTGGCTACGAAAATAAACGCAGCATTGTCCGCTGCGCTCAGAACAATACGATTGTCAGTAGTTATATCTATCTATATATAGAAATAACAACTTGTTAGTGCATCTGTGCAATTGTCTTGTTTATTTTTAAGACTCTCCAGACGTATAAGGTAGGGCAGCTGGTTCATTAGGGCATGCACTCATTGCCGAGTTACGAGACTCGAGTAAAAAATTATTGGTTCATACCATTAAAACACAGATGGCCTTCTATAGAATGTCTCGTGTCAGCTGTAAGAAGACGGCTTTATAAGTAGTAGTAACAGAAAATGGCGATAAACGATTCCATAGCACTAAAGTATTTTTTCCAAATGAAGAGATCGACTTGAAGTTCAAAGCTTCTTCAGGCCTTTGTGTCTTTACTTCAGAACAAGGTTAAAAGCTACTAAGTGCTGCGCAATTTTTTAAATAGGTATACATCTTACAAAGTTAACAATTATTTGAAGGTTATTCTAGCTAATAGCACTTGTCGACATTTTGAGCAAACGGTCAACTTAGTCACCTTATTTCATTGTCCAGTTGGAAGAGAGTCCAATTAGTACTTTCGTAGAATAGCAGCTATTGTGTGGAGACGGCCGGATTTTCTGTTCGAATTATTATTAGGTATAACGTGCCTTTTTATTAGGATTTCTGTGGGTATAACGATATACAAAGTTAGTGTCTTGTCTATTCCTCAGTAGACCATGCATAGTGCATATCCTGAACCAGTGGTTGATTCACTTGACTTCCCTAAAGAGGCTGTAAAGGAGGTAGGTCTACTTGAAATAATCCATTTAATTTCAAAGCATCAGTATCGGCCTTTATCTCCTCGAATGCCAAGTGTATGCTCCGAGCAGTTAGTGTAATTTAAATTGAAGGAGCATAAACGCTTTGCTGTCCGGTCGTTTATTATTCGTCATGTTCGGTGAATTGTGCTCACTCGTATTACTTGTATCTATCCTCCTTTTTGTGAAACTGTCGTATGGTTGATAGATTTTATTGTTGTATCCATTTTGTCGTATCGTTTATTTTCATTTATTGCACTAAAAATGACGGGTTATTACAGAATACAAATCCGATCGAACAATCTCGATTTTGTCGATCAAAGTTTTGTTCAAATCAGTATTGTCTAAAAATGCTGTTGGGCTGATGGATATGGTGCGTCAACAACTTGAAATATTGTAAATGCCAAACAGTCCGATCCGTACAGTAGCTTGAGCTGTGTGTTGATAGATCAGTCAGTCAGTCAGTTAATCGCCTTTTCTTTTCATATATTTAAATAGTTAAATGTGAGGTATGTCAACTGTAATTCATATCCCTCAATTTGTACCGTCCAAAAACTTACCAATATTGGTAGGTATTACAGGTCAATGCCTCACACGACATCGTCATTTCATAGTTCAGTCAAATAACCTACGTTCACATCATAAACAATTTGGAAAATGGCACGGTTCGAAGCTTTTCATTCATATAGATTACTGTGTAGCTAAATGCGTGGCATTTACATTCTCGCTTTTACCTCATCGCAAACATGTGGGATTTCATGCAAATAGAACAACCGGATGATGTAATGATGTTGTGACAAATGACAGCTCTTTCAAAAATTATACTTGCTCTACTTTGTATGTAATACATTAATTATGACCAATGTTATATTTGGACATAAAGGAGATCATTATTTTTGGGCCTTTTCTGAAAGTGCCGGCCAACGAAAAAAAATGGTACGGATCGTTAGAACTAGCCATTTGGAGTAATAGTTAATATGGCAGAAAAGTTGTAGGATTGCTCTGAACCAAGTTATACAAGGTCGAAGATTCGTCATTTTCATACATTTTATTGATTTCTAAAAGTGCTGGGAAATATAAAATAATGTTAGATATTGCTAGAACTAATGATTTGAAGCAATTGTCATTATGACCCGAAGGCTGTGGGACCATTATATGTCGTGTTATACAAGTTATACAAAAAATTAATATACTTTGTATAATTGATTGTAACCGATTTTATGATTTTGTTACTGTTCTGATTGTTTTATACGAATTTGAATACACGCACAATTATTTTGACTCCCACGAAGTTCTGGATCAGCTGCAATGTAGACAAAATTCGTTTATACATACCTGGATTGTATGCGGCCTTGTAATACTAGGTGATCTCATCCAGCCATCTCCCAAACTTCTGCCACTGGGATATCTCCGGCGAGCTCTGTGATGAATGCACCATTTGGTAATAAGTACTGTTCACCATAGTAACTATGGGCTTGCTTCAGTCGATAGCTGCCCAAAGCAACCTGCGTCGATTCTTCTGTGAATCTAGGAAAGTCATTGAACGGAGGATGTCGGCTTCCATAGCCTGGAAATGAGCTCTTCTTCTATTATAATTATTGTGTGTGATAACAAGTTCCGCTAAACTGTTTTGCGCATTGATCAGTTCATGGATTTTGTCAAGGAAATCACATCTGTAGTACACGTTATTGTCTATCAGAACATGATAGCTGTTTAGCGATGTTACCGCGATCCTGAAATAATCCATCACGTTACTTGATGCCCGGTCACTCTGATCAATCCTGAGCAAACGAAAATCTCTTTTAAAGCAATTGTTCATCACTTCCACCATCCAGCGGAAAATGGTAACAAGCTTAGATTTATTGGTTTGGTCAGTAATTAGCTGGGTTTCATTTAAATGTTTTGTTTCTAGCATTTGTGTCACATAACCGCATGCCTCAAGAAAGAAAGGCTATCTATAAAGGGCATGTACAGACAGATACAGGCATGTACATATATCTTCAGAAAAGCACTAATTACTTTTTTCAGTGAAAATCATACCCTACTGCAGCAACTTGCAATGCGTAGATTTTAAATGATATAGAAGATTTTTACTGGATTTTTATCTTAGTCCATGGTTTTAGAGATACCATAAACAATCTTGAGGTAATCTTTCTTTCTTGAGGTGTGCGGTTATGTGGCACAAATGCCAGTAACAAAACATCAGTAAAAACCCAGCTAACTACTGACGAAGCCAATAAATCTAGACTTTTTACCATTTGCTGCTGGATAATGTAAATGATTAACGACCGCTTTGGAAGAGATTTTTGTCTACTCAGGGTTATTCAGGATTTGTAACCGGACATTAAGTAACATGATCGATTATTTCAGGATTTTGTCAGCATTGCTGAACGGCTATCATGTTCTGATAGACAACAACGTGCATGCACGTGATTTTCTTGACGTAATCCATGAACGGCCAGTGAGCAAAACAGTTCAGCAGAACTTGTTATCACAAACAATATGTAATTATAATACAAGGAGAGCTCATTTCCAGGCTATGGAAGCCAACATCCTCCGTTCAATGACTTTCCTAGATTCACAGAAGAATCGACACAGGTTGCTTTGGGCAGCTATCGACTGAAGCAAGCCCGTAGTTACTATGGTGAACATTACTTATAACCAAATGGTGCATTCATCACAGAGCTCGCCGGAGATATCCCAGTGGCAGAAGTTTGGGAGATGGCTGGATGAGATCAAATAATTGTGCGTGTATTCAAATTCGTATAAAACAATCAGAACAGTAACAAAATCATAAAATCGGTTACAATTTATTATACAAAGTATATTAATTTTTTGTATAACTTGTATAACACGACATATAATGGTCCCACAGCCTTCGGGTTATAATGACAATTGCTTCAAATCATTAGTTCTAGCAATATCTAACATTATTTTATGTTTCCCAGCACTTTTAGAAATCAATAAAATGTATGAAAATGACGAATCTTCGACCTTGTATAACTTGGTTCAGAGCAATCCTACAACTTTTCTGCCATATTAACTATTACTCCAAATGGCTAGTTCTAACGATCTGTACCATTTTTTTTCGTTGGCCGGCACTTTCAGAAAAGGCCCAAAAATGTATGGAGCTAGAATGATCTCCTTTGTGCTTTTAAACCCATCCTTAATTTCTGCTGAAACTGCGAATCGTATGAATAATGCACTGTCTGTCTTGTAAAATTCTTCGTATGTTAATCACCGGTGGTTCGCCCACGACAACTTACTTATGACAACTTATTTATTCATCTTCCTTTTATAACTGAAATTGCAGACTAAGAAACTTATCTCTCCTTTTGCACTTAGCTCCATAGTGCTAAATGTAATTTGCAATCTGCTGTCTGACAGACGTATTATTAACACCTTTCGCTTGGCCTCTGACATAAAAACTTTATACGCTAACTAAACTATTTAATTTACCATAAGCTATCTCTCATCTCTATTTATAGTTTACATTTATCCGTAACCCTTACATCAAACTGCGGAGCATTCTCAACCTAAATATTGGTTTGAAGTTGTAGCACGCAATTATTGCTCTCGGCTCTTCAGCTCCCAGTCTGAATAAAACGTCCATATTGATCATACGAGCGCACTCGTACGGACATATTATAAGCTCACTGTAAATAAACCATTACTAGATGCACAGCCCGTATCCATGGAGGCAGGTCGCGCGCGTAACCGTGACGACAACCCCGGTTTACGGACTCCGAGCCTCGGGCTGACCAGCGTTCGGCACATTGTCACTAAACTCGAGGCTGAATACGCTCGCTCCGTAGCGACCAACTCTATCGGAAATGAAATAGTCAGATACAAAGCCGATGAAGATAACGATTACTATACCTTCCCTTTCGACTCGAAAGTGCACGTGTTTAATAGATTCGTTGTCAACTTGTTAGCGGCACTGAGCAAATGCATACCTAGTGTTACGTTCGCAAATTTCGGTTTCATCGCCGTGACAACGGGCTTGTTTGCTCCGAGGATGATATCTTACTTGGTCCTATATCCGTTTTGCAGATTGGTATTTGGAACTCTCTACCCGGCGTATGCTTCATATAAAGCTGTGCGGACGAAGAATCTAAAAGAATACGTAAGTAGTTTTCAACTTGACCTTACGCCCACTTATGCCTCAAAATGATAGAAAGTAATTTATGTGCCATACTTACAGCCCAACTTTTAACTTGGCCATTCCTTTTACAATCAACTTTATTTGAATAAAAAATTAATGATATATTAAACACACAGATGTATGTTCATATCAGTAGATAATCGTAAATAATACGATAAACAGATAATCTAGTGTAAATTGCTTACAAAACATTCGCCGGCGGCCTTGCCACGGGCGTGCGCGCAACTGTTTCGCTTCAGTTCTTATTGTGTCCTTTACCTCGCCTATTGCCTTACGTGCAATTAGTTGCTTATGTACAAAATATAGAACAGAACAGGCATAGCGTGCTTGATCTATGTTTTATTATTCCGTATTATATTTTTTATTAAGGTTGGTTGATTTGGGTCATTAGTCTACGTCTTTTATTAGTCATCTAAGATAAGAGATAATACGCTCGTTCATAGTAAATGCCAGTGTTTACAATTTACATTAAATGTTGATTGGTTTAAACTTTTAGATGGATTGCTTTAATTAACTCGCCATTTCCGCACATCCGTCTTGTAGAGGTGCAATAAACGGTTATTGCATTTAGCAGCAGGATATACGGAAATGAAAGATGTAGAGACTAGACATTATAGAGTCTCTACAATTTTTGGAGTGTGTTCCAACTTCCATTTAAGACTAACTATCTTCATTTATCATACCAACATCTGTAATCCTGATGGTAAATTTATTTTACAAAATCTTAACTATTAAGACCTTGTTAGCACAATGAATTTATTATCGATCCTTTGTTTTAATGTATGTTAGTCATCAATTTCCGCTATACTACCCACTCAAATCACATAGGTATAAAAATTCTTTCAGGTAAAATGGATGATGTACTGGATCGTATTCGCCCTGTTCACATGCACGGAGACCTTCACAGACGTGTTTCTCTCGTGGTTCCCTTTCTACTACGAAGTGAAGATAGTGCTGGTACTGTGGCTCCTGTCCCCGGCCACGAAGGGATCCTCGATTCTCTACAGAAAGTTTGTTCATCCCGCGCTCTGCAGGAGAGAACAGGTGAAGTAACAATTTCTTTCTTTAGCGAGTATGTTATATTTTTTACTTATTCAAGGCGCAACACACACCTGCACAGCTGAAGCGTGGTGACCTTGGTGTTTTGTTTCCAGTATACCAATTTCTACAGTCATTACAATCATGATCAACCTATTACCGGCTCACTACTGAACACGAATCTCCTCTCAGAATGAGAGAAGTTTGGCCATAGTCTACCATGCTGGTCAAGTGCGGATTGGCAGGCTTTATACGCCTTTGAGTATATTATGCAGAACTCTCTGGCACATGCAGTTTTCCTCACGATATTTTACTCGGAAAAGTTAGAGGTGCGTGCGCAGGATCGAACCCCGGACAACCCAACTAGGCAGGCGACGCTTCAACCAATGGGCTATCAACGCTTTTCTACAGTATAGTTTCTAGATATGTCAAAAGCTAAGTTTTGGTAGTCCATAAAGCCAGTAGTTCTCCACCATAATAATAATAATTTATCTGCTTGTTATCCTTTTGTTTCCCCTTTCTAAATATACTAGATAATAACTTAGTCTTTTCGTTGAGTGAAAATTTAAAATACGTTAGGTATTTTAAGTAGGTACCTAGTGGTAGGTATGAAAATACCAC
Organism: Maniola jurtina; assembly: GCF_905333055.1. Taxonomy (NCBI): domain Eukaryota; kingdom Metazoa; phylum Arthropoda; class Insecta; order Lepidoptera; family Nymphalidae; genus Maniola; species Maniola jurtina. The sequence goes on along the minus strand of NC_060040.1, from coordinate 10,332,022 downwards.
TTGAATTTGTTTCAACGAATACTAAACATTCCACGTGTCTTGGCAACTAATACTCTGTTACTGTATCCGAAATTTAAACGTTTCTGTATAAAGCAGACAGCATTTATCCTCAAGGACAGGTTTCAAATCTCTAACCTGTTACGGTACTTAGTAACAATCCCTGTATAGCGAGCGGTTTCCCGTGTCCACGCGTGCATTGAGGTGATTGCTCCTTTCCCATTACCATCTGTTGATATCATGACTTTTGTGTATTGCCCTTTTATTGGCCCATTCAGGATTGTTTATTCATTAATCGTATTACACAAATCCATCAAACTTTTTGTGTTAAAAACTTTTTTTATCTATTTATAATAATATTTTTACGTTCTATAATACGGCTATAAGAACTTTGATGATTTCTAATGGACTGAGAACCCGCGAGGGCCAGGCTTTCTTTATTTTATAAAAGCTGATTGTCCCCAACACAGGTGGCACTCGCCGGCTCTGTCTCTGTAACAATTATTATAAGCTGCGGTTATAAGTTATAAATTACCTACTTTATTTAATAATAATTTATTAGTCACTCTTGTGGACGGTTTCCGTTGGTGCGTGTCCTGAGGCACCTATAAAATATTGAGGCAGCTACCATGTAGGCAAAGACTATCAATTTCATCTGATCCGTGTCAAATATTCGCGGACGTCGTCAAAAACATGTCCCATAAAATTTAATATCGAATTTCCAAATGAAACATTTTAAGTTCATACTAAAACCGTCCGCGTCGCGTCGATACACATTTTATTACTTTGTTCCGAGCTTGTGTTTCTAATTCCAAAGGTAAAAGCCGAAAGACTGGTTTTACTTTTAAATCACCAGCGTTGCTATGTTTGTTTTATATCAGGCTGTTTGTTGTAATTTTCAGTGCCCTCAAGGTAATTTAATTTTTCTCATTATCATTTAGTTTGGACATTATTTTAATGATTTGTTTTAATTGTACTCTCAAAAAGCAGAGAGGAAATGCGTAGGAAGTTTTTTTTTTTAAATTGTAAGCGCGGTAAAGCTCAGGCACTCAGCGGGCGATGGGAAAAGCTATGCTTGGAGTTTCTCATCAAATCAGAAATGAGGAGACCCGTAGGAGAACCAGAGTAGGTAACCGACAAAGCTCAACGGATGCGAAGCTAAAGTGGCAATAGGCAGGGCATATAGTTCGTAAAACCGTTAACCAAAAGTCCCAAGGTTAACACTTAGCACCTCCGGCGATTTCGCGCCAGAAAGCGCAGCTTTGGTAGACTCCCCACTAAGTGGGCAGATAATGTCACAGCGAACCGCTAGATTCAAGCGGCGCGGGCGGTAAGAACGTGGCGTGGGGATTGTGGAAGTCCCTACAAGAAGGACATAGGTATGTCCAGCTGTGGACTTCTATCGGTTGATGATGAAGATAGTGATGGTATGTGATGGTAAATGTTTAGAAAATCTGGATACAAACATACATACATAGACTACTAAAATCATAACCCTTCCGACTGTGACAAAGCCAAAAGGCTTTGTCACAGTCGGGTAAAAAGGAGTTGTGTTCCGCTTTTAATCCGTTTCTGTTAATCTTATTAGTTTGTGGTAATATATTATTAGTTCGTGGTAATAATAAATCACTGGCCCAAATATGTAACCGGATGGGTGACCTGACTAGTAAAACTAAATTTATACATGCATCGCCTTTCCTCCCCGGAGAGGGCGCTTATTCATAGATCTATATTTTTTTAATCCTTTACTGCTATGCTGCCTATACGCAACTTGCTTCTTTTTTTTAATCTTAATTCTTTTTTTTTAATATATGGGGAGCAGTAAAAAATATAAGTTACTAGATGATGCCGTCACTTCGACCGCGGGACTTAGGGTTTTGAAAAACCCCGTGGGAACTCTTTGTTAAAAGAAGGAACTCGTTGTAAAAATAGCCTATGCCCGTCTTCTGGATGCAAGCTATCTCTACGTTTCATCAAAATCGGTCAAATGGATGGGCCATGAAAAGCTAGCAGACAGGCAGACAGACATACTTCCGTATCTATACTAATAAATAAAATTGGAGTGTCTGTCTGTAATTTCGAAATAACTACCTGATATTAAGGTCATATGGTTATTTGAACGATACTATAACTGAATCACACGTTTTTAAAATTTTTGTCTGTCTGTCTGTCTGTCTGTCTGTCTGTCTGTTTGAAAAGGCTAATCTTGGGAACGGCTGAACCGATTTTGACGGGATTTTCACAGATAAGTAGAGAATTGACCAGGGAGTAACATAGGCTACTTTTTTAACCGACTTTCAAAAAGGGAGTTGTGTTTTTCTACCTATGTACACTGAAATCTCCGAGATATCTGAACCGATTTGCGTCATTTCTTTTTTAATCGATAGAGGAATTTTGCGACATTGTTTCATAAAAAATTTGGAGTCCAACTCCTCAATCCTGATGCTGCAGGGGATCTGACCAATCCACGCGGGCGAAGCTGCGGGCATCAGCTAGTTTATAATATTAGTGTGGGTCGAATCACCTACATGGTGAAGTTCTTCTCCATAGTGTACTCAAAGGTGTTTGAAGTCTGCCAATCCGCACTTGGCAAGCGTGGTAAACTATGGCCAAAACCCTTCCCATTCTGACGTTTCAAAAGTACTTGTAAAAGTCTAATTGAATAAAAATATTTTGAATTTTGAATTCTGAGAGGAAACCCTAGCTCTGTAGTGAGCCGTCTATGGGAGATGATCATGATGATGATGAAGTTTTCATTGACTTACTTTCTGTAAAGCAGACTATAGAAAGTTTCAGATGCAAATGTCCTTGTAACACCATTACAATAGTTTGGTGATAAAAAATTGTTTAGACAACGGTTATAAATGATCTCATTGACGACGGAACTTTCGGCAAACGTGTTCTCTAATAATAACTGTACAATTTTGTTTCACAATTCATACCAACAGTTCTTATTAGTCAGTCAGTTTTTATATAGTATATGACCGTGAAATTGTAAATAGCATTAGATTATAATTTAACAGAATCAATCTTGTGAGATTTTAAACTTTCTATTGTGAGATATGTCGCAGCGAAATGGCATAAACCGGGAGTTAGCCATATCCCTTAGGGATAACTGTAACAATCTATACTTTGAAAAGACGTTATGATTCTGGATTGGTCGAATGAAAGCGGGTGAACTATCTGCATCTTAACATTAGACTGTTAAAACCCGCCAGAAATGACTTACGCTCTGATAGAACTTCACTGATGCTATGCCTTACTGTCCAGAAAACTCCACTCATTCTTTATACATTAATCTTTACAGGAGATCGATGAGTACATAGCGAAGGCCAAAGACCAGGGTTACCACACTGTGCTCAATTTGGGCACCAAAGGCGTCAACTATGCCACTACCGTTATCATGCAGACGGCGATTAAAGTGAGTAGAATATTTCGTTTCATTTATATTCGTAATAGTATTTTCTAATGGCATGCTTCAAATATTTTTTGCACTCAAATGAGATTTGTTATTCAGTTGTACCAACCATAATAGAGCTTAGTAATTTTATACATATCTACAGGTAGTTCTTGCAACCCACGAACACGCGTGACGTTTTTGTCTGGTGGGAGGCTTCGGCCGTGGCTAGTTACCATCCTACCGGCAAAACCATGCTGCCAAGCGATTTAGCGTTCCGATACCGACGCCTTGTAGAAACTAAAGAAGTATGGGTTTCATAAAAACCGCCATACCCCTTTCAGGTTAGCCTGCTTCTATCTTGGAGTGAGATCGATAGAGAGACTTAGGACAGAGATAAAACGAGACAGATGTAGATCTGTCACATAGATCTGTCTCGTTTTAACTCAATCTTGAGCCTAAGCAAAGTCAAAGTACGCTCCATAAATCTCACCCTTAAACTGCATCATCAAGATCATCAGGTGAGATTGCAATCAAGGGCTAACTTACATCTGAATTTAAAAAAAAAACTTGTGGTTACGTGGCATACATGGGCATTGCGTTAATGTGCGTGCCTGTCGGTTAAACACAAGCATAAGCCACGCGCGCTCGTGAATTGTAAGAACTATGTTTAATGTGTATATTGTAGACAAATCTGGTAATGGGTTCCTATTTGAGTCCAGAAAATAAAGGATTGCGGTGTAACCCGTAACAAATTCACAAGTACAATCAATTTAATAGCAATTGACTTTTTTATTTTATTCTCACTCTTTGTTGTCACGTAAAGTGTTAAACCTAGATGTGTGGCATGCTTGATCACGAAATACATCCAAATGTAGCCAATACAGCACATAGTTCTATAAGCACTGCTTGAAATACACGTTTCTCCCGAAGACCAGAACGAGCGCTACAAAAAATCGCTGAACTCTACTAATATAAGTACGCTGGACATGTGATGCTGACCTGTTTTTGCAGCAACTTGATTTACGCCATTTTGGCGCTGATAGCTGCAGTGAGCGTCGTGTCAACTGTCAACGTACTCGGAATTAAGGTTGAAATCTATAGAGCGCTATACTTTGCTTAGACTTAAGTTTCCATTAAAAAGAGACAGATTTAGGCCAGCGGTATAACGCTGTCTCGTTTTGTCTGGACAAAGTCAGTGCACTCTAGATCTCAGCCTAAATGTTAGTGATAAGCCATCTGTCAACATAGTGTCAACACGAAGACCATTTGACACAAGAAGTAGATCAATTTTAGTTGCCGGTACTGCCTGTTGTACTTTTTAATGCACACGTCTTCCAGCATACTTGAGTATGTTTATTACAGTGCAAAAGGCCCATATTTCGTCATCAATCATGTCCACACAACCCAGCATTAATGTCACTGCATATTAGCTTGTTTTAATTCCATTTTTTTGTATATTTTTTTATTTTATTAACACGCTTTTTTAATTTCCCCCCTCCCACCCATTCTATCACATTTTTCCTATCCATTGCTCCAATCAGAACTTCAATCTGCCGGGTCCCGTGCAAGACAATGAGGGTAGACGGGTGATACAGAGTCGCGACGTCACTGACTATCCCGATTACGAAGATATCGAGTATCAGAACACGGACAATTTGCCTGGCATCGTGGAAATAGTCGAGCTCGACCACGAGAGCGACGACAACTTACGCGTGGGCGACGGAGATGTCAACGATCCCGATTACATTCCAGATTATACGTCAGCTCGCAGTCGCGGCGACGTTGTACGTAAACGCAAACCCGCCAAAGAGAAACGCCCTAGAAGCAGATCTAGAGGGCGTCGCACTCGAAGCCAGGCGGCTACGGACAAAGACAAAGTTACGGTCGACTAATCTATCGGACTGAGCGAAACGTAACTGTGATTTTAGTCGATGTTTAGATAACGTAACGTATAGAGTAAAGTACATATCTTAATTGACGCGTCATAAAATACTGCGCAGACGCAAAGTTCCTGCCGGTTCAGGTTAATTTTTACACTTTATCGCCTCTCCGCTGCGGTATCTATATAGCAAAACGTCATTGAATTGTGAAACCGCCTGTTCTAACGCAGAGATATCTACATCTCTTTCTCACGCGTTTGAGTTTCACTGAGTACTTGGATCTTTTGGAAGAGAGTTATATAGTCATATTTCTGCGTTAAAAACATGATACACTGAAACATTTATACATAATGAATTAATATACAGTGCCCGGTAAACAACTTGAAGATTGACACGATTGGCTGAAGAATGGCGGGCATACGCGATTGGTTGATCAGTCGGTACGGGTGCACGCCATTGGTTGATAACTTGACTCTTGCTTCTTTGATTTGCCAACTTTCTCCCACTACGCCGCTTAATGTTCAAGTTGCTTCCCGGGCACTATACCTATGGATAAAGCGCTCCTGATACCTACTAGAAGCAAATGCCTACTTATTATCAAATAAAATTTCAACTGTAAATGGTATGATATAAAATAGAAAACTTCTTCGCTTTTAGAAAATTTAACTTTTATGTTCCGATTTTGGATACTTTTACTTTTTCACATCAGTAATTTTCTGTACAACTTTTCCTATATCTCCCCAATATTTTCATCTCTCTCTTGAAATATAAAAACTATATTATGAACTATCAAATATGGTAAAATCAACCAAAAATTAAAGCTTTATTTTAATCCTACATTTTCAACAAATGCAGTACGGTTGAAGAGGTATTAATGGTCACAAAAGGGTCACTTTAGACTAATTACTTTGCATCTTTATTTTTACGAAAACACCGGCTTTTGTATGTTGAGTTCTTAGTTTTATTGTTTACGTATGACTGATTTAGTGTAATTGATTTTTGTATTTCCTAAATAAAGTATAGTTATTTAAACGAGCCTTTTTAATTTATGTGCAATAAGTTAAGGCGCCAACACATTGCTGTGTTGCGGTGTGTCGCAATGCAATTTCGCGCGAAAATCGACAAAACGAAACTCGCTTGCCACAGCATAAAAAGATGCTACATACAGTTGGTGGTAAAGATTAGACGGAATTCCTGCGAGATCAAAGGGCCGAGACAGTGAGGATGGGGGATCGACCGGCAAATCAAATTTAAATTATTTTGCTTAGTAGTGGATCACTTTGGATAGCTTTGGACCAGATTGATCCACTACTAAGGTTGAAATCTATAGAGTGCACATTAACTTTGCTAAGACTTAAGTTTTAGTCAAAACGAGACAGGTTTACGCCAGCGCTATAACGCTGTCTCGTTCTACAGTCTACACACATAGATTATAGATAAAAGCCGACCCGTCAAACAATATGTTATTGTAAATGCTTGACGAAAGTATGCACGTCTCATGATTTATGACTAGGCCATACCTACTACTTAAGACATGACTGGGGTTCACGAGTTACGACTCACGACACACCACATCACAGCAATGCGTCTGCAAGTGTATGCAAATCATAAGCATGCGTCTCACTTCGTGCGTGCATAACATCAAATTACCAGTAAGTATTTTTTTTTTTGCTAATTTGTTGTATGTATTTACCAGGCTATATGCTGGCTTGCTCACACGCTAGATTAATTGTTCAAATAAGTATGTGTGTGATTTTACTTTTTAACTTGGTTTTGGATTTTGATAAACTACCTTTATTATCATTTAAGCCCAAATTAACTAGGCAATCAAAATTTTAACACCTTAACTTTTATCACTTTCCCACAATTATTTTGCATTGATCTTTATATTTTCTTTTCACTAAATCAGTTTTTCATAGCATCTCGTATTTCTGAATACTCTTTAGAAAATTCAAAGAAAACCTTTTTATACAAACTTTCACTTGATAAATAATTTATATCTGTAGATTTAATTTTTCAAGTAACTTTATTTGTGATTTTTTTAGTACAAATAAATAGGTAATAATAATAATAATTAGTAAGTCTGATTCCGTACATACGACATCCTAGATGATGCTCGCGACTTCGACCGCGTGGATTTAGGTTTTTTAAAAATCCATAGGAACTCTTGGATTTTCCGGGATAAAAGTAGCCTGTCCTTCCCCAGGATGTAAGCTAACTATGTACTAAAATTTCATCAAAATCGGGTACTGTTGGACCGTGGAAAGCTAGCAGGCAGACACTTTCGCATTTATATAATTAGTATGGATTACAAAGAGCAAAACTAAATACGTTTCCAGGGCGGCGGTGGTCTAGTACAGCAGTTGCGCAAGAGCTACAGTCTGTCCGACCTGAGCGAGTGCGAGCCGCGGGAAGAGCGCGGCTCCGACGAGGCCGACGACGTACTCGCCGAGCCGAGGCTTATCCGGCGAGCTGTCAAGAGGTATACTATAGTCTGTAGTATTGCTATAGTGTAGCGAACTAACGCCGGAGCTGTATCTAATCAGTCCGACCATTGCGAATGTGGATCGCAGGAAGAGGTGGCTCCGATGAAGCCCCGACGAGCTGTGAAAAGGTATCACTATGCTATTCTTTGTCCCTAGAAATGTACTAACATTTTACCTACGAATAAGAACACTTTTTTAATGTTTAAACTATCGTGAGTGATTCTCATTTTAAGTATAGCATGTACTAGCTATATTCACGTATTTAGTCGATGTTAGCTCGACTAGCTTCGAACCCATCCGGGATCCTGGTCGAGGTCTCAGAGCGATGCACAGCGAGCCGAAAAGAGACTCCGGATGGGTTCGAAATTAGTGGGCTTACATCGATTAAATACGTGAGTAGAGCCAGTAAATTCTATACTTAAAATAAGAACCCAGTTTAAATTCTTGTTGTGTTTTGTACACAGCGGATACGCGACTCGGAGGAGTGCGTCGGAGTCCAACAACCGCTCGCCCATTTACTTCCCAGAAGTGGACGTGGACGTGCGCAACACGCGCAGTCGCATGGACGAACCTGACTTTAGGTGAATATCATTATCATCATCATCAACCCACTGCTGGGCATGTGTCTCCTCAGAATGAGAAGGCCTTAGGCCATAGCCTACCACCCCAGGCCAAATGTGGATTGGTAATCTTCACACACCTTTGAAAACATGATTGTGATTGGAGACCACTCACGTATGCAGGTTTCCTCTCGATGGTATTCTGGGATAAAAAGTAGCTAATGCATTAATCTAGGTAGGTATAATCGATCTCCATTCCCAGCCAAATCCGACCAGAACTTAGTTTTTGCGTGAAAGAGTAACAAATATACACACACGCACTATGATTGTATGCGTAATATTGAATACCTACCGAACCTTAATCAAAAAAAAAAAAAATGAGGGATCCGTAATTTCAGCCAAAAAATGAAGGTTTCACGTATTCTTTTATATTTTCAGTCATATAAAATCAACGGAGGACATAAGCTCGGGCTACTCGAGTGCAGAGAACTCTGCCTCGCTCACGCGCACTGCGTCAGTCGGTGCGTCTCGCTCTCGCGCGCGCACCACTCGTACCACCGTCACCACCATCAAACGACCACAAGCCGCCGAGGTCTGGTAAACGCAAGATATTACGAACACTGCCCATTGAATCATTGCTTCCATCTGTCACGTTAAAAAAAACGCACACGTTTTCATAATTTTTTACCTACGTGAATGAAGATAGTATAGCGCGCTCTCTGTTACGCAATCCCATATAAATACCAGAGACAAAAATATCAGTGGGCGTCATCCATTTTGAGTGACCTACCAATCACAAACAGGTTTTCGAAAAAAATTCGCAATTCAATTCGAAAGTGTTTTCAAAAAAAACATTCGTAATTCAATTTCGAAATTCAATTAGAAAACGTTTGTGATTGGTTGGTGACATGACAGCGCTATATTAACTTTATTCTGCGAATAGGGTATAGTTATCGCAAGTGGGGGTAGACGCACTTTATAAAGTTATTTGAGTAGCTTTTTCCCGCAACTTCGTCCGCATGGATATAGGTTTTAAAAGATCAAATTCAAAATCAGTGATCAAATTCTTAGTCTCATTTCTTAGGTTGAAATCTATAGAGCACTTTGACTTTGCTTAGACTTAAGTTGCAGTTAAAACGAGACAGGTTTATGCCGGCGGTATAACACTGTCTCGTTTTAACAGTCTGAGCAAAGTCAAAGTGCGCTCTATAGATCTCAGCCTTAATCGTCTACTATTGACAAGGATAGGACGAAGGACGCTATACATAAATAGAGCGGGACAAGGACAACGCACTATATAATACTACTAGGCGTACCCTTACGTTGTGGGTGCGGGGGGAGTGAATGACGCTTCTTTACTTAGTCATATTATTCTTTGGTTGTAGAGAAGACTTATATTTAATTGTCTGGTGGGAGGCTTCGACCGTGGCTAGTTACCACCCTACTGGCAAAGCTGTATCGCCATGCAATTTAGCGTACCGGTTGCTCTGTAGAAACCAAAGGAGTATGGGTTTAGTGAAAACTGCCATACCCCTTCTAGATTAACCCGCTTCCATCTCTTACCACTAGGTACATCATCACTTACCTCTAGGTGAGATTGTAGTCAAAGGCTAACTTGTATCTGAATGAAAAATAAAAAAAAGATGCACCATCTCAAGTTTCTAGACTCAGCGGTTTGCGCTACAATTTATTTTTATTCAGATACGAGTTGTTAGCCTTTGACTGCAATATCACCTGGTGGTAAGTGAAACTTGGGAGGCTAAACTGGAAGGGGTATGGCAGTTTTTATACCCCTTTGGTCTCAATACGGCATCGTACCTAAATCGTAAATCGCTTGGCGGCACGTCTTCGCCGTTAGGGTGGTAACTAGCCACGGCCGAAGCTCTCACCAGACCAGACAGAAAATTAAAAAATTATATCCATATTTTCCTGCCGGGAATCAAACCCGGGACCTCCCACTAACAAGACCACAGTGCTCACCACTGCGCCAGAAAGGTCGTTATAACACTTTGATCTCTTTCAGATTCTTTGTTTCATTCTAAGTGCGTGTAAACTATTCACCTTTCATTTATTTAAGTTCACACTTGTAGGGAAAAGTGTAATATTTTATTATTTAGATTATATTAATGTAAGGAAAGGTTTTGAGTATGTTCTGAGAGGTAAAAATTATATACTGACTGAATTTAATGGAAATATAAATTGTTAATGCTAGGGTACATGGTGCTGGTATTATGGTTGTATTGGACTGTATATTAATGATACTCATTGTAATATATTTATATTATTGTATATCAAAATTGGTTAGTTCCTACTTTATAGTATAACTATAATATTAAAATATCAAGTATTTTTGAACATAAAATATAGTATTGGTTTAAAGTAATGCACAATATATATATACACTAAATAATAGACTTTATGAAAATACATACCTCATATTATTAACTCAAAGATTACAATGAGTCCATATTTAGAATTTGATAACACTAAATATAAAAATACATATTAGACTCAACTATGCCATAGGTACCTTTAAAAGAAAAGTCTGTTAATGCATTTATTCGTATCCTTATTTATTACATTTTTATTATACTTTAGATTCACACTTATCCAAGTAATTTTTATTTAAAGGATGATCACATTATCATCGAGGAGCCTCAGGAAAACGATATCTTTGATTATACAAACATGCCCCCTCTCGTTAATTTCACATCGCCTCTACTCGTATCCCAAACCGATCCACCATTTATTTATCAATACGTAGGGAATCAGATAAAAATAATAAAATTATTAAGTAACTATCCCCAGAATATTGATTTTAATAATCAAAATGATAATTCAGATAATCGGGACCAAAAAGAAGCCTGTGAGGAAAATTCGCCATCTTTAAAAGAAATAAATAAAATGCCCAATGATACTTCTAAAACAGATGTAAATTTAACTGATAAAGATATTCATACAGACATTCCCGTCAAAATTCAAAGCAAAGACAATGATTATAAAAATATCACTGAATCTAAAAATACTGAGTCCTCAAAAGATAATGAGAGCGGTATAAGTTTGGAGGAAAGATGTACACCTGAAATCAAATCTAATTCTACTGAAATTAACGATCAACATCAAAGCAAATCTGATGATAATAATATTACAGAAGAATTTATTGACGCTACTTTAGAGAATAATAATAAACCAGAAACGAACGTTTTATATAACATTGTAAATGATAACAGCGAAAGCAAATCTATTGACAGTAATATCACGGAAGAATTTAACGATGCAACTACTCGAGATATAACTATGGATATATCAGTAACAAATGATTACGATTCTGCAGAAAGCGATAGTGAAGGTTCTTTTGGTACTCCAGTTTCTACCCCTAAAAGCGGCAGAAAGGCAAATAAGGGCAAGTATGGTAAGAATAAAGCACCACCACCCCCACTGAAACCAGATGAAACCATACCGCAAAATTCGAATGATGACAAAGCTATTAGTTTAGACAATTTGCATAATTTAGTTGCTAGCAATGAAGATCAGATTCAAAATATTACCAAAAGTGAAAAACAAGAAATAAATACGGATTCTGTAAATTTTACTAACGCACAAGGCGCTTTCGTCATCGTTAACGAAATGTCAGAAGTTTGTATCGAACAAAAAAATTTAGACCCTGTATCTGTAAACGATCCTAGACAAAAATCTAAATCACCGATGAGACATTCTAAAGGTAGTTCAGCTTTTGGAAAATTACTACAACTACCGGGGAAGTTGGCGTTTTGGCATAAAACTGACGACAAAAATACTGATAATGATAACGTGTCAGATGCATCAGATGCAAGTAGAAAATCTTCTTTAGAAAATATTACAGATGTCTTTCAGAGCTGTTCTAACCTGAATTTGACTTCAAGTAACGAATCATTAATTCAAATAACTGAAGTACTCGATAAAGGAGATAATTCATGTGGAGACAATATATCTAACGACATTTCCTTGAAAAGTGATGCTTTGCAGAAAGTTATTGATGCTAAATTAGAAGAAATTCATCCTGAGTATAAATTCGTTCCTTTACATGACGAAATACCGACTACGTCAAAAAGTACAGATGTTTAAACTGATCCTAAATTCCCGTCTCCAGTTGTAGAGGCCCAGCATCAAAGAGTATGTTTACTTTTAGTTGGTAATTTTTGTGTTACGTTTGCACGATTTCTGTTGGTTCCTTTTATACAAAGATATAGAGCGCTTGACTTGCATAATTTTTAGTATATTAATTTATATATTGAGCGCTTTTCTTGTAATGGAACTTTTATGTTTGTGTATTTTGTTTTATTACTTAATATTTATTTAATAATGGATAACACACCTAATATTATTTTGAGTTTCTTTTTGTATTATTCTTATGTATTATAAAATAATCCTACGCATTGTGTGTTGTATAATAATACCTACTTAATTACTTGCCTAATACTTAACATATATTTAAAGATTAGTAATTTTAATATCTGTATTATTTAAGTATGTAATATTTATTACAACTTAGAACTAACTGTTGTCAAGAGGCACATAATTTTCAGTGTACTAAAAAAATATGTACTGAAGTAATATAAAATTAAGTGTCACAAAAAAGTATTTTGGTACTTACCAAATTAATATTATTTATATCCTTTAGAACTTACAGTTTTCAAGTGACACATAATTTTCAGTTTACTAAAAAAATATGTACTTAATAGAAAAATTAAGTGCCACAAAAGAGTATATATAGTATGCGCTTTTTATTAGTAAGTATTATTTTTCAATTTATTTATTTTTATTTTCAGGCAATGCTGTCGGCCTCTGCTACAATACCTCGCGCAAAAAAGTCTAATAAAAGGAAAACACAATAAATTATTGCACGCCATTTGGTACTTATCGTGTAAATATGATGTTTTTATCATAAAGCCAGTTGAACTTTGTTCAATAAAAAAAACATAGTTTGATCGCGCGCTCTGTTCCTTTAAAATCGCATTAAACAAATACATTTTTATTCTTTCTTCGTATATATTCAATATTTTTTCAAACACATGAATTTATACTTATTAATATGATACTGACTTTATATAAGGAACATATCATTTCATAAAATTTTATTACATAGCTTTAATATTTATCTATTATATATTTAAAAAAAACATACTTAGTTACTTGAATGAACACAGGTACACAATAATTTGCTTAAAAATATAAGGTCACAACATCAATCACACTATTACATTTATTCAATAACAATACAATATTATTGATAGTTCATTTATGTGTTAATATAAAAGTATTAATAAGTTTAGTTAATAGTGTAATATGTTAATGTTTGTTTATGATAAATAATAAAACAATTAGTTGAATTCTCGTGCAATATCGCTGTTGATAAAAAGTTACCAGTTATACTTTATATGTGACATCATGAACTAAGCATATAATGCACACAAGCCTTATTGTTTGAATACTCATATTATATTAATTAATCTGCTTGCTGTAAAATAATGGGATGTTAAAAATGTAAAACATTTTAATTTTCTCGATAGGTAATTATTATAACATTATATAGATAATTTAGTGAAGTTTTTCACTAAATTATTTATGTAAGTACCTACTTACTTATATAATTTACAAAAACATATAATATATAATATGAATGTCTAAAACCAAATTAATTAGTTAGGTTCTAAGGAATGCCATTAAAAGGGTGAAATAAGATTGTTCAATAGGTTTAATTTTCGATGATGCTGGGATGATAAATGAACCATCTAAACATTAAAATTTGCAAATATAATAGTTACTTATTAGGATCAAGTATGGTTCACTGAAAATTAATAAACCATCCAACTGCGAGCCCTTATATTTATGTATTGTCATACTAGCATGCTATTCTGTATTATTGACGCAAATTGTTTAATTTATATACAATTCATTGAATACATATTATAATAAAAGTAAAATTGGTAGGTAAATTATATAATTTTAGCCAAGAATGCCAAATTAAGGATGTCTCAAAAGTTTGTGTCTCTGATTTGTAAATGTAGTTTATTATTATTAGTATTTATTAGAAAGACAGCTAGTCTTAGTTAATAGCAATTAAAATAATGAGTGTTGGTGAATCATGTATTCAGATTTGTGATAGAATAATAATAATTACAATACTGTAATCAATTTATAAAGTTGTATGATAAAATCATCTGAATTTAATAATATAAAACAGAACACCTATGTTTTGGTAACAGCTTAGATTTTAGAAACTACCTAATTTAAGAATCGTTGTTTACAATTTGAACAATTTTTCAGACTAACAGACAGACAGACAGTAGAGTGGCATTAATAGGGCTCCGTTTTAATCTTTGAGTTCAAAACCCTGAAAAGACCGAAAATACAAATAAATAAATAAATAAAGACGCAATCTCACCAAATTAGTACCAATGGAAGTTTATTCACATAGAATAATACAAACTATTACTAGATAGTGATTTTACAATTTTTATTAGTCATGTACATAAATTCATACAGGCAGTATTGTAATATCAATACCTAGTGATGGTTTTTATTTATGTGTTTTCTCATTATGATCATTTGTTCCTTGTTAATTAGAAAGTTAAGATTTTTGTATATTATAGATTTTAGTTTGCTTGCCTATTTTGTAATTTGAATTTTTGCAGACATGACAGCATTTTTAAGCTTCTTTTGTCTTATTCCCAATGTTAAAATGAAAAGCAACTCAGGTTTTTTAAGTTAGTCAGCTAAAAGCTAATTTCTACAATTGCTATATTGCTGGGAAATTATTAAAAGTATGTATGTATGTTGTGCCCAAATATGCAATTTTGTGTTTGGTTAAATGAAAATAAATAAAAGAATGTATTTTAAAATATTATTTTATTATTTCCTTTACAAAATACCTCCACTTCTTAATCTCAATGTGTCGAATATATACTTTACATGATCTGGCTTATACACATTTTCCATTAATTGGTTTTCTAATAAATTCAAAGAGTCTGTATCCCAAACTTTTATCCAGTAAAATATAGATAAAAGTCTATGATAACTACCTGGGTCACCATCTGAATCTATTATTACAATTTTTGGGAGGTTTGTTATAACTGCAAGTAATTTCGATTTTAAGATTGAATTGAAAATATCATTGCGGGTAACTGCAAACTTGTGTATGATATTAACCGTTTGGACTGTTAATTTTTCACTCAATAATATATCAGGTAAGCTTGTAAGCCACATATTAAAAGCATCGCTAGAGTGGAAGTGGGATAGTTTCGCATTGAGTGTTACCTTGCACAGTAATGCAAAGAGGTCTTGCTTCATTGAGTCTGACATGCTCTTGTTAAAATAGATCCAGATCATTTTTCTAAACAAGGTATCCAAAACAGATATTGTTCTTGTCCATCCAGTTATCTCATGACTGAATAGTGTATTCAATAAGTTAATTACTATACCATTTATTCTAATGTCACTATTCTGATTGAAAGTCTTTTCTATGTATCCTAGTACGACATTAATCTCACGACTCTGGTTCTTTATATTGACATGGGGATTAAATGCAATGAAAAGGTGACATAGTTCTAAGTTTTCTGCTACTAATTTAGGATCTGTTGTTTCCATTCCAGTTGTATCAGTTCTGCTCACTTGCCTTGATCTTGTATTTGTAACATATGGGAATGTTGACATGAAATGTTGGCTAAAAGATGCCTTATACTTCTGCAGTAGCAATTTCTCTACATGAGAACTGGGACACTTTGTATTGAAGTACTTTAAAATATCCTTTAGTAATGTTAGAGTTTGCAGGATATGCTTTAATAACAGGCCCGACTCTTCACTAATAACTGTTTCGAAATCTGTCTCCGATTTATTAGTGGGGCATGCTTCAAGCCAAGTTTCAAAAAGTAATGGCACAAGAGTTTCAGTGTACTCATTAAATTTTTCTATTTCATCAATTTGGAGTTCATTATCAGAACTTTTGCCACTAAAACATGAGATTGTGCAGTTTGATATATAAATTGGATTGAATAAAGGATAATGATTAAACTTATTTGCATCGAAAACAGTGATTTTACTTGTAGTAATTTTTTCTACATTATTAATATTTTTATAAGCAGCATATTTTTGTAAAAATTCTTGTAATCTTTGAAATACTTTCACTCTCCACTTAGCACTTGTATTTTGGTTATTTAAATTAATAGTTAAGGTTCTACCTGGCTTAGAGTCAACTCTTAACTTAGATATCATATCCAAAAAGTTTGGTATGATTCTGTGAAAATCTTGGGCAACTCTAGATGGAGCACACAATAGAAGTATATCAAGGAATAACAGCGAGTCTTCTTGAATTCTTGAGTCAATGTGTGTCATAGCACTCCTCAAATATGTGGACATAATATCAAAAAAGGGTTCAACTTTTTCTGAAGGTACATTTGAAAGTATTAAATGGATGACTTTCAATACACCTTGCCTAACCTGTGAACCAAAAATACACAAAATGACAATGCAGTTGATACAGTTGAGGATAAGTATGCAAGATACCAATAGGTATAGAATCAAAATAAAGCTAGGCTATAATATTAGATCTTTAACAGGGCTCTCTCCGTCACTCGATTCATACCATTTCATACAATCGTAGTTCCAATCTCATTTGAATATTAAGCAACCAAAGTCCATGAAATTTTGCAGACATATTCTAGAAACTAATATCTGTGTCTGTGGTGTTTTAGATTTTTCTAAAAATATGTAGTTTTAAAATTACAGGGGCTCAAAGATTTGTATGAAAATTTTAAGACCGCGTAACTTTGAAACCGAATATATTAACAGAAATCTGGAAAACCACAGACATAGATATTAGTTTCTAGAATATGTCTGCAAAATTTCATGGACTTTGGTTGCTTACTATTCAAATGAAATTGGAACTACGATTGTATGAAATGGTATGAAACGAGTGACGGAGAGAGCCCTCTTAAGGTACAAAAGTAAGAGGAAATATCAAATACCCACCACTTTTTCTATATTTAGAATCAATGAGGTAACTCCATGAATAAGTTGTCCTAAACTCTGCTCCAGAACTTCAGGGTGCGAAGTTATGAGCTCTCTTAAACCATCGAGAGCGTCGGTCCGTGAGTTAGTATTAAAATGATTAAGCCGTGATAAAAGCTCCTTGATATTAAGTTTTCTGTTAGACAAGGCTTCTGATAGTCCATGT
Source organism: Maniola jurtina (assembly GCF_905333055.1). Lineage (NCBI taxonomy): Eukaryota > Metazoa > Arthropoda > Insecta > Lepidoptera > Nymphalidae > Maniola > Maniola jurtina. The sequence goes on along the minus strand of NC_060040.1, from coordinate 10,314,488 downwards.
TTCTTCAGCTGTTCTTTAATAACAATCTTCTTCACTTTAAAATTTGTTTTTGTGACGTTAGTACCTTTAGGTAATTCTTTATCTTTTTTCCCCTTCAATTTAGTTTTAGCCTTTTCAGCTTTCTGGAATTTTTGATAACGTGTAGCGCCGGTTTTATGCATATTAATTTTAATTTAAGCATAAAAGTAAATAATAAAATTACTAATTATTTCTTTTAAAATTTAAAAATAACCTCAAATCATGCATGAACTTCTCGTTTTTTTTACATTAGTGGTTGTCAATGTCAGCTGCAGTTGTCAGACATGTGTCAGACGGCTTAACGGCATAGACTACAATAATTACTTTATAGCTCTGGATTCTAGTAGTTATATTGTCTACACCAGTGTCTCGGTCGTGAACTCATGTGACGTGACCGCGTGACTTAAGGGTCATAAGACCGGCCTGCCGACTATTCTCACAAATTAGTCGATACTTTAATTTATTTCTTAAACTGGACCTTTTCAAGTAAAGATTTTTATATAAACCTGTGAGGACAATATTGTCATTGTCACGAATAAAATAACCATAAGCCTACGTTGTAGTATTAGTTTACAAATTGCGAAAAACCAAATTAAATTTGAACTTCGCGGGCAGGCCGGTCTTATGACCCTTAAAGCGCTACTGACACGCAAGTGTGAATTATTTTTTAATGCTTGCCTTAGCGCTATTCCATTTCAACCCCAGACCTGAAGATTTCAACTGCCAAACGAGTAGTGTTACTATACCAAACTTACCCGTATCTACTCCATTATTATACCAAATCTACTACTCCATTAATCAAACTTACCCGTATCTACTTTACAGTCCGACAAGGCCAAGGCTATTTTTTTTTCCTCGTCGTCTCCTCTGGCTTAACACAGATTAGTCAAAGTCAAGTTTGTAGTTATTTACTAGATATCTCTGAGGACTTCGTCTGTGATGGCGTTTGCTGGCGCGCGTGCTGTGCTTGTTTGGAGTGTTTTTTTTGTTAAGAGTGGCTGGTTTTTGTGTTAGTTGGTGTTTTGTGGTGGTGGAACTGGGAAGCGCTCTAAAGGGGCGCCGCGCGTATGTCGGCGGGCGCCGGCGCAGACGGAGTCCATACTTGTATAAATTCAATAACTTGAAAATATCACCAACTTGACATTGGCTCATCAGAGTAAAGCCAGATTTAAAGAAAAAAAAAAAGGTATCTCTGAGTGAATCACTGTCAAGGGACTTCGTCTGTGTTGGTGTTGGCTGGCTGGCGTGCTCTGCCTTTTTGGAGTGTTTTTTTTTTTTTGTTAAAACGGACTGGAAAGCGCTCTCAGGGGGTGCCGTCGTGCGTATGTCGGCGAGCGCCGGCACAGACGGGGTCCATACTTGTATAGTTTAACTAACTTGTTTCAAATAACTACAAACTTGACATTGGCTGATCTTTGTAAAGCCAGACGAGAAAAAAAAACACTGACAAGTGTCAGCATGACACTTGACAGTGACACTGACAATAAACGCACATTTCCTTATTCCTTGACTTCATCTTACTCTAGTAACTAATTTCCAATTTTTGTTTAATTTTTATTTAGGTGTTTATTTATTTTTATAAGGTAAAAATAAGTCCTCATTTTAGAATTCAAATTATATTCACAATCCTAAGGATTACAGTTATATATCAGCAAAATGAAAATTAAAAAGCAGCATCGTAAGAAAAAGTTCCTCCATAAACTTAACAGGAAAAGAATGCACCTAAAACAAAAAAATACTGGCGAAGTCAGATGGTATGTAAATAAAATAAGCTTTTTAAACAGTTCTAACACGTTATAATATTGTTGAGAAGTAATTAAAATTCACTTTTTACAGTAAAGTAATGAAGGAAGCATGGAACCCCAAAAAGACGACATCCCGCAATCTTCGCGATATGGGGCTTGCAAGCGATCCAAATAAAGCTATAAGCATTCCTAGTTTTAAAGAAGAGAAGTTAAGAAAGGCCTTAGCGATAGTAAATAATGCTGAATCTGACTTGGAGGAGGAGCAGGAGGTAGTAGTTCCGAGACCTGCCCCTAAAATAAGAGTAGCTGAGCAGTTAGAACAGGAAGCCAAGGCACCCAGAGAACGGAGGTTTATGTAAGTTTTAAAATTACTAAGTGGCTTAACAACTTGATGTATTTTATCTCAATTTATAACTGACCCCTTAACACCTTAAAATATAAATATTATATAGATGAGAGTGTCGATCTGCCCTATGCCTTTCAATGGTCCACTAAACTGAACCAATCCTAATTAAATTTGAGTTTGAATGCAGAGCAATACTAGGCTGGTCTCACTTTGTCCTGTGACCCAAATATCTTGTTCATATCCAAATATCTTGTATCAAATTAATATAATATTATGCTCAATAGTCTGGCTTAGTTGTTATTTTAAGATGTTTTGTTTATGTACTGTTATTGTTTATCGTAAGACATTCTGGCAAACATTTCATTTCCATACAATGCAACAGTTAACACAAAACATTATATTTTATTTCAGGCTACCAAAAGGACAAGTTGAGTTTATAACATACTTACTAGACAAATATGGCCATGATTACAAAGCCATGGAGAGAGACAAGAAAAATTACTATCAAGAAACATGGAAACAACTGAGAGCAAAAATTAAAAAGTTTATGGGCATACCTAAGCAATATGGTGAATATCTCAAAGCTAGAGGATTATTAGAGAAAGAAGAAGATGAGGAAGAATTGAAAAAACAAGCGAAAGCTTTAGTTATGGATGACTGATTAACTGATTCATTACTATTAATGTAATATTTAGGACAACAGTTTTAACAGGCGATACAGTTAAGATGAAATGGGCAAGTCCCATTTGTTCCATAGAACTTGACATCATCAGTCAAAATGAGACAATTTCATCCTTATTTGTTCCATAGAACTACATACTAGCATTTCACTCAAAATCTGCTCTTCTTTGAGTTGAGTTGTGGGCTCTTCTCAGACTTGGGCGCGTTTGGAACCCTCGTAACTTTAGTTTTAAGTTACGTAATTTTTATCTCCACTATATCGTACAAATTTTACAATTTCGACCATGAAAAGGAGTACAATTGTACCTACTTTGAATAAATGATTTTGACTTTGACTTTGACGTCATAATAAACTTTTCTTTTTTCGTGGGGTAATGTCATCAGGATTATTTTTAGGGTCCTGTTGGCACCCTTTGAGTAAAGAACCCTAAAAATGATCTTGATAACATTCTACCACAAAAAAAGAAAAGTTTGTATACTTTGTTCTATAGAACAATTCAAAGAAAGAAAAATCTCAATTATTCTATGGAACAAATTAAGATAAAGTTGTCTCATTTTGTCTGATGATGTCAAGTTCTACAGAAGAAATGGGACTTACTAGATGAAACTCAGAAAATATAAGAATGCACAAGTTCTCTAACCTTAGAGGTCTCAGAAATAGACACCTCTTTAATTTATTGTTTTTCAGGAATAGCTGTTTAGGATTTCAAGTACAATTAAATAAGGATTGTCCATCAGTGATCAGTGTAATTAAAATTATAAAAAATTTAAATTAATTTGATAAAAGTGTACATACATTTTTGGTTCAAATAAAATATTAAAACTGAAACAAATGTTTTATTTATTACTTATAAAATCAAAACTAAATGCAAATCTAATACCTATTGTGTTTTACATTCGCTTGGCATGTCCTTAATTGGGTTCACACTATTAAGTTCTTCATACCATTCCTTCTCCATGTCTAGTATTTGCTGTGGCTTTTTATACTAGAATAAAAATTGAACCAATTAGAACTGGAAATCTTTATATCACAAATAGAACGTAAATTAAGCTATGTAGGCAATTGTAATATTTTGTGGCATATTCTGTTGTACACAATCTCTAAACTAAATCGACTGGTCCTAAATTGAATGCAGGCAGCATTATGAAAAGAATAATCAATAAATTGAGATTGTGTACAGCAAAATCAACCACAATACCCTCGGAACCCTCAGTGCGCGAGTCTGACTCACTTGGCCGGTTTTTTAAAAAGTGTGCAGCTAATACTTACTGTTATAATAAGTGTATTATACTTGTGTGTTGCCTGTATGTTCTCCTGCTCTATTGGCATGCCAAGCCTTGCCAACTCTGGGACTTCCAGCTTTTTATAGTACTTCTTATTAGTAGTACTAATGATGATGAGCTTCTCTTCGTTGTTGGCTTTGATAGAATATGTTTCTATTGGATAAGGAAGGTTGCGTATTCTCCACTCTATGTTGATTCTTGTGTTCCTTTTCAATAAAGCGGGCTGTAATCAATGCATAATTATCTTTTTAACAATATCTTAAAACACAATAAACTACTCTGAGAAGTCAATCTGTCATACATATATATATTTATAATGGACATATAACTTGTGGATATAACTCACATTAATTTAACTGCTAAAAAGTACAATAATTAATACATAATATTAAGACTTAAGTAGGTATTTAAGATTGCCAGATTTTAAGGACAGCAGTGGAGTAGATTTATTAATCTCATTTATTTTTTATCTCATTATTACCATATTTTAGGAAAATGTATAAAAAATAAAACAACAAACAACAAAATAACAGAAACAACAGAAAACTAAAAGTATGGAAGAAAAAACATTGATTAAAAATATGGTAAAATGGGTCCCACTAGCAGCGGGTTGGGTTGGACACAAGCAGCCAGTGATTAGGGCTCCAGAGTGAGGAACCTCCTCACAATGTGTGCCATCTCAAGAACCACTACCTTCTGTATCTTACTTACCCTTGATCCAACAGTTAAGCGATTGTTTCTTAAGATGTTGGTCAAAACTGTTTGCAATTAGACCATGGACTGATACAACTATTGGTACAATAATCACTGAGTCAACACTCCACATGGTGGTAATCTCGTGAGCCTGGTCCAAGTATTTTGATAGTTTTTCCTTGTCTGCTTTCACTAGATTATCATCATGTGGAATAGTAACAACAACAATCATTACTTGACGCGCTGGCAGGTCAACTAGCACTATGTCAGGTCTATTGGCGATTAGGACTTTATTAGGACTGCAATTTTTGATTAATTTAAAATTATTATTTTGCAAGGGCACAAAGCAATTCGCGTCCTCATTTCTAAATAATTGTAGTGCTATGATAGGCTAGAAGGACACCCTACCAGCTTACATTATTGGTACATTGTCAAACATGTGTGAAAGGAACCAGCTGAGCTTTCAGTTGGCCAAAAAATGTGAAATATTATTAGGCTAAAAGATAATATCATTCTTACTTGATCTTTACTCTCCATAATGTCTAGAGCATCAGAATTCGGAGCACCTTCAGGAATAGGGTCCCCTATCTCCACTGACCATTTGCCTTCACCTCCAAGCTTTCCTTTCGTTTTCCAAGCTCGCCTTAAGAGCACCCGAGTGTCTACATTATATTCCTCTACCATTTCATTGCCATCGTCAAACTTATAATGAATCTTTTTAATTTTATCTTCCTTCAAACATGTTTTCTCAGCATTGAGTAAAGATTTGTACCATATACTGTTTTTATACATAATTGCCGGGTCTTTATAACCAGTAATTACTTTGTTTTGAAAGTTAAACCAGTGAAAATATTACTTTTTCGAGTACACCAACAGACCTGTAAGTTTCGATCAAACCTTATTTTCTTTTCTAATATATTATTTATTGTAATAGTGCTGTTACTATAGTAACGTTAAAAAGTTATTTTTTTGCTTAGTAGCATTTATACCTCTATGCTTAGTACATAATAGTTCAATGTTTTCGTGTTTGTTTTAAGCATTTTTGGCTGGGTAGGCGGCAGCTCACTATAAGACTAAAGACGACAGACGTAGGTATGTAATTTTTCTTCTTTTTTCTCTTTTGATCTGTCCAAAGATTCTTTGGTCCAAAGAGACAAGAGAATACTGAGAAACCATAGAGTGAACCAAAGAGAATATATAATTACTATTCTTCATCATAGACAATCTGTTTTTTTTTTTTAAATTTATTTTACGGCCCTGGATATGACTCTTTTAGGAATCTGTTTTTCATCATATAACAACAGACCAGTAATCTTTGATATAGGTAACACATCTTGCAGTCAGTTAAGAGGTGTTAGATTACTTTACTCTGTGATTGTAGTCTTGACTCTTGCCTTTGTCTTCGTCCGAGGTGATCTGTCTGTGATTCTTATTTCCCGTTCATATTGAAATATGAAAAAAAAACCCAAAACCAATCAAGTGCAAGCATGCAAGTCGGACTCACACACGTGAACATGAAGGGTGAGAAGGGCTCCTTTTTTTGTCATCCGTATCTTTGGTCGATATGGTCTTGTCTCTGTGATCTTGTCTATGTAACATTTATAAAAGGGCTAGAACCCAGAGCCATAAAACCAGGTGTAAAAAAGAAAAAAAAGGCTTTGACTTTTACGTATACAAAAATCAAAAATTATAAAAAAATAATTATTCTTGAACTCATTTCTTGCAATTTTGAAGCTTTATAATAATATCTTATGTCAAGATCTTATTCTGAAAGATCCCATTTTCAAAATGGCTCCTAGCATACCTGATAGGTGAGAAAAGCGCCAACGTATTCTAACCAAAAACTTTTGTAATGAGAACCTTGGAAAATCAGGGGAAACCCATTGTTTACCTCGTTGTTTTCACCATGTTTTTTAATTTTAGATGGATTCCGTACAAAGCTTGCGGCGATATTATAGAAGGAACAAGGATAATTTGTTTTAAAGTTCCTTTACGCAGGGTAAGTAACTTTGATCCTATTGGTAAAATAGACAAACCTTAGATTTTCTCACGTAAGGGTTGGTCTCTGCTACGCAGCACTCTCCACTAAACAGCCGATCACCGTTATATTTTTTGGTAATGAAGCGATTTCCGAGTAAGTAATTGGGAAAATTCAAACCTTTGTATGTTAACTTGAAATTACATTTCATATAGTAACTACTTAACTTCGCCTTCACAGTATCACTATTAAGTTGGTTTCGATTATCTGTCCATGCATTGCCGCACAAGGAAAATATTGTCTACTGGACAAGACAGCTTTTGGTTTCGCTAGGCAGCTCTGGTTGAATTTGTAAAATATAGTGGGAGTTTACCCAGTATTTTATTTTCGCACTTACGGGTTTCTGTATTATCATACCTTGAAAAACAGGATAAGATGCATCTGGCAATTCTAACTACATAATATTTGGTTATTCATAGTTGCTGTTGTATGTCAGTATGTGTTTAACAAATTGATTAACTAACCATAATATTATTGATATGGTACAATGCTTTAGGTAGATGATAAAAATCATTAATACAAGGTGGGCTATACCTAAAAAATTGCCAGGTTTCACATAATAGATACTTAAATATCACAGCTTTATTTTACTAACTATAGAGATATTTTAGGGATTTGATTGTACCTTATAATTATTATTAGGTTACACTTGTACATTGTAATAGCGCCATCTGTATTCATTTTAAGTACCTATTATTCACTGACAGTTGTTTGTTTTGTTGCTAGATGGCGCCACTTGACACTAATTATGCATTCAAGTTTGATTTGAATTCTCTGATCGGATATATCTCTACTTTTTTCTTCTTCTGTCCTGGGTATTTTCTCACTTAGACCATGTCCATTATAAATGAGATCCCTGGTGCAGCTCTTCGCTGGATCACTCCAACCAGCCGAGCTCACTAGAATCCAAGCAGGCCTGCCAGGTTGGTGAGGACTTTAGGTAGTGACGCTGGTAAGCCAATGTAGGCTTCTCATTGGGTTCTCACCACTGCTTTGAGTAGTATGTGAGTGATTGTCTCTTTGTCTTTTTCTGAATAGATTGTCCATGCAAGCTCTGCATAGAGGGGTGTCAGAAATACCTTAATTGGAGGTGTTTGTTGGTAGTGAATTATTTCCTCGAAAACTGAATTTGCCTAAAGAGAGCGAGTCGAAACATTGAGTACATATTTATCATCGTCTAGTGAATAAGATGAGTCGTTGCTTGAATTAGAAGCATTTGCACCTGCATTAGCAAAGGCAAGCCGACAATGAAACGCATTATTGACGGGCAAGTACCTACATACGCGTAACTGTAATGCTTGTGTGTTCACTTGGCCATATTATTATCGCAGTAAGATGACAAAATATAATAACCACTAAGTCCTACCATAAAAAATCTGCTTAGTCAGAATTCGAAACTTAACATGTTTACATAGTTAAAAAAATTTGAATCCAGTGTCCTAAAATATCCATAAAAAAAGTCGACTTACAGACGAAGAGTTCAGTACCAATGTGCAAGCAATAATACTTTATTTTTAATTTTCAAGACGACTATTTTAAAATTATTATTATTAGTTGTTATAGTGGCAATAGAAATAAATATTCTGTAAAAATTTCAACTCTATCTATTACGGTTCACGAGATCCAGCCCGCTGATGGACGGACAGCGGAATTCTACGTAATCGGGTCCAGTCGGCACACTTCGGGAAAATAATCCTATAAATGGCAGTACATACTTTGTCAAAACATAGTTAGCGTACATATTTTCATTTCGTTATTCGTACGGGAAGTATAGTGTGTCTAACACTATAGTGTGACATTTAAAATTCATGTTCTTAAAAACAAAATAAAACAAATATTAATTGCACATTTCACAGTATCTTCTTGTCAAAATTAATTTCTTGAGTAGATGAGATTGATTAAAAAAGATCAATAATATGCATCTTATATTACGATTTGTACTCCTGCAAGCCTTACCAAATCGCTTCACATTCCTCGCACAATCTAGTGCCTCATAATGGCATTCTCACGTCTACTGCTCAATACCGATCGTCGATATGAACCCCCTTACATTTCTGGGTCGGATTGTGAATCAGTGATGGCACATTGCATGCGTGTCATCGCTTTTCTTTAAGTATTCACCATCTTACTGGTTTTCTGAGGACAAATAGGTAATGTTACTAATTAGTAACATTAGCTAGTATATATGTACATAGTGTATATGTGCGCACATATAAACAAATTAATTTGTTTATATGTTAGTGCGCACATATACATAAATATTACTAGACCAATTGAGACAAAACTTTCGGAAACCTGTATTATAAATATCAGACTTCTATAGGTACTGATCTAAGTTTGAATAAAATCAATTAGTTTTTAGGTGCCCAGTTTCTCGCAAACAAAACAGAGAGCGAAAACTTAATTTTCTAAAAAGGCTTAGTTTATAGATTGTTGAGAATGTGTGTGTAAGTATTCCCCTAATGGAATTAATAATTCTGCTAATTTTAGTAATAGAATACCAGGTTAAAAATATTCCTCTCTAATTCCTTTAACTCTACGGATTTGTATTCACGTTCAAAAGGACAAAATCACTCGTGCCAAAAACAGGTTTCATTCTTATACACAATAGAGATATCTGTGGTATGCAAGGATGCGGTTCATACCTTTTGATGTCACCCCAGCGTTACCGTGGAGCATGTGGGATAATTATACGGATTAAAAGGCTAAGATTTCAGTATTCAAATGCCTCCGTCAAATTGAGCTGTTGATAACGTTTGTAAGCTCGACAAATGTTTGAGTGTCTAAGTATATGCTGTTTATCCTGTGAGATAAGCAGTTATTAAAACTTTGTTATTGCGCCTAAAGGGACGAGTAGGTTGACCTTAATCCCGTTACCCAATCTATTCTCTATTTGCTCTCAGACGTGTCAAAATATTTGGCCCTCATGAAAGCAACGGTTCCGACTCCAAAAAGACTACCTAATCCAGTATTTGGTAAAGCGGGTGCCTCATACTGTGCTCTATGAATAGTTGTTTCTTTATCTCTATATCTTTAGATTTTTTTCGAAAGAAATAGGCCTTTATTCGGTGTCCGTGGCGCTTTGATTCCGCTCCTTTATTCAACGGGATCGGATCATAAATTTCGATGTTTTGTTTAGTTTGAGTTATAAAGGGATATTACCGTAATGGCAATCGGTAGGTGTAATTTGATATAACTCAGCTATGCAAGTGTTTTTATTATTATTTACTGCCGAGATTAGGTTTCTTATCATTTCGGAATGAATTTCTTTATTTTGGGATTGTTTAAAGTCGGTATGAATGTTTTGGACCTGTTGTAATTTTTTTACAATACCCTATCTTTTACTACATTATGCTCTACCATATTATTATCCTATATATGAACTTTCTTTTAATACTTTTTATATTCCATACAACTTTATGGATTTCAATTATACTTTAAATATCTACATGAAAGATTGTTATTTGTAATCATAATAATATGTAAGGAGCCCTCGTAATGCAGCAGATATAATGTCCAATAACTTTAAGGTGGTAACAGGCGTACCAATTTATGAGCGAGATAAAAAATTAATTTACGCTGCCAAAGTACCACACTCGATAAATATTTTATACGAGTGTTTTGACTTTCATCAGCTTAAGCGATCTCGCAGGCACCGAGCCAGACCAAGCACTTTGTGTCCATCAGCTAAATATGCCTTTGATGCACGACAATAACAATATTTTCTTTTGCAACGTACTTTACGATATCACCTCTCTAACGCAGGCCACAATTGGTACGACGACATTGATCTGCTGGTCTCATTATGCACGCACACGAAGACGCCTTATGAAGTTATAAAACTCATTCATTTCTTATTGTCCTCTCCGTTTTTATTTGTTTTGACTCGTTTAAAAGCTGACATAGAGACACAACACAACAGACGTGTTTTTTTTCTTTAGGCTCGTTAATTTAAATTAAGTAACATTATTTAATGTTTTGAGTAATATAATATGATATACGCATTATTGATTGTAGACATGTTGCTTACACCAGTAATTAATTGCGACGTGATGGGAAAGAGTCAAAATGCTCTCAATATTAAAATGTGTCAATAGGTCGATGCATGTCAAATGCCTTAAAAATCTAAAGTTACAATCTTGGTTACAATTTGGTACTTTACTCCCATCGTTTGCATCAGATAGAAATGAAATCAATATCAAACAAATAATATCCTCTTATACTGTGTGGTCCTTTGAACGTGATAAGAAATAACTTTAAAGCTTTCTTGTGGATTACGTTGTTTTTTACAGAAATATAAAAGCCGTTTCATTTCGAGAATATGAATAATGTAAAACCATTTACACATAACCTCGAAATCCTTAATCGCTAATTTACGATTCAGAATAATAGAATTCCAAATGAATAGACTGCCAATGTTGTTATTTTAATTAATAAGATTCAATGTTTCTAGTTAAAAATGCAAACCTAACTAGCTTTGAACAAGATTTCATCAAAACTAAAGGTTTCTGCAATGCAGACTTCAATACTTTTGAAATAGATGATTATACACTACTGTCGTTCTATCGGCATGGAAATCTGACTAGGATATCGGTGTTGCCTTTCTCCGACCATCAGACCAAATAAAAAAGTCATAAAACGGCATGACAAGCTTGGGAACACTGGGTAGTAAGTAATGTACGCCCGATATCGTGCGCTCTGACTAATAGGTCAACAGCGAAAGCTCCAATACGTACGTACCTATTTATCGACATGTTATACCGTTACATGATCATAAAATCTGAAAATAAAAAGTGATTCCATCTCGTTCGTTCCAAGGGTCGCATTAGTCCTCTTTGGAGTCAATATGAATATTCATCGGGGTGTAAAGGAGGACCCGTAATTAATAAAGAAACTGATCGAGCGTTAGTAATGACGTATACACCGAATTCACTCTATTTACCGCGACAAATTAATCCCTGTTTGGTTCAAGTGAATCGCTTGAAATAATTTTGTGTTTTACATACAGTTACATGTATCCTTTGATAATAATTTGTATCAGAATCAAACCAGCAAGCATTGAATTTGAACATCGTTGTTGGAAATGGATTGTTGGTCAGAACTCAGATACCCCGCTGTCTCTAGTAAATCAAGACAGACAAAAATATCCTTGGCAAAGGCACTTTCCAATACTACAAAATACTTTGTTCATTGTTCAAAACCTCAGGAGGCACCTAGCACGGTAGCAGTGCACTTCAGCTGATCTCCATTGTTCATTTGTATGCGAACTTACTTCAATTACCTATACAAAAAATTATTTGAAATCTACTATTGTGTTTGATCAAAAAGAATTATTGCTTTATTTTCGGCAAAGCTTTCGTGTGATAATATAAATTATAAAGGTAATATTGACTAATATGTAATACCAGATAGTATAAGTCGAATAGAGTGGAAGACAAAGAACAACAGATACACTTTTCGTACATCTCGTTTGAGCTGCTGAATTATTAGTTAAAAATGAATATTTTTAGAACATGATGATTACTATACTAGTTCGTTTAGTATTAACGTGCTAAAATGAAGTTCACTATGATTAGCATCGTTTCGTTCGATTGTCGTCTAAAATGGTGAACAGTGTTAACTGTATGCCCATTTAGCGAGCACTTCGATCGTAATAGCTTTTCGGATAAATCATTGTTTTTACAGGTTATGCATTTTTCGTGTGATAATTTGTTACCTAAACAATAATCTGATCACTGATGTATTGAAGACTGGAGTCATTGATTACGTCAACGGTGGATAGTAATCATTGAGTACATTGAAGTTATAAACACGAGAATATAAGACTGTTCCAGAAAATAATAATGGTAATAATCGTCGTTGATTTAAGAATTATGTTAAAAATTATGAGCCAATTTAGTTTCGCTGTTTTAATAAACCTACCTAATTCTTGTTAGTCGGTGTTAAGTAGGGATGACTTTAACCGCCAGTGTCAAATTAATATATGATTGTAAGGCTTCACAGTTAATGAGACCAATCATCAGGCGCCCATGTCGATGGTCAAACAGGCTCGAATTGGTTATAAGGGACTCCAACCGTGACGACGCGACTGTTGGTTGGATCGAGTGTGGCTAATCAATGCCAGTTGATTGCCATTTTGCAAGAGATAATATTATAGCGTCGATTGGTAAAATAAATCATAGCTGTCTGATAGATTATCAGAAATAATGAAAGTTGTGTCGTATTTTGTTTAAGATTTTTAACTGTTATCTTATTATTTACAAAATTTAACTTTGTCTATATCAGAAGTCTTTAATTATTATTATTATTTATAAATTAACGCCCTAAATCATTATCATTATTGGTATTGTTAGAACATTCTGTCGTCATCCAATTACCCTTATTAAAATTTATTGAGCCTAACTATTGAATTACGGACCGAGTTGAATGCATGTTCTCCATTATTATTGACATAGTTTTATAAATTGATTTATTTACTCCATGATTGGGGTCAAATATTTGTACAATGTCATGGTGTAACAATGACCGATCTAAATCAGGCATTTTACAGTCTTTACTATTCCAAAATTTAGTAAACTAGTAAGTACAGGAATGTATCGAAATAGAACGTAGCATCCCATTTAAAGTTGTAATTGAATATCGTAACCCAAGATTGTAATCATAAGCCAGCATCAAAGATATCATCCTCTTTAATGCGAGATATCCCTACCAGTGCAAATGACAGGCGCATCTCGTGGGTGGTTTATGCGGCGTTCAATCAGTGATGCTCGTTGGTTGCACGCGCTAACCAATTACACTACGAAATATTATTGGCACTATTTGTAACAATAGACCGAATGGCGTTCTCTTCTATTGTATCTTACGTGGCTGTTACTTTTGTGGGACCACCAAGGATTAAAATATAGGACGTAGGGACTTTAATTGTGTCTATATTACATACAGCTTTTGAATAGTGCACGCTTTATGTTTTTTTCCTCTTCAATTTAAGTGGTAACTTCTTGATTGTTTGTTGAATGTTGAGTTTGTACTGTTGTAGAGCGAACTCTTTGTACAGAATCAATTTTATCAATTGTAAGGCGTCTAAAGTTGATTGAAATTCGTTACGCTTTTGTGCCACTTAAATATGTTGTGAGGTTTTTAAATAAGTACAGTTTTGGTCCATGATGACAAAGTCTTCATAAGCAATTTTGCATACCTATGCATTACTAAGTGATTTTCACGACTTCACCTGCGTTGAAAAATCCTCCGAGAATTATATTAATAAATCAAAAATTAGCATATTATGACCGTCTTCGGGATACAAGCTGTTTTTGTATCAATTAAAATCAGTTTTAAGCGGATGGGCCGTCAAAAGACTACAGACAGACAAGCACACAAATGCGCATGTGAGTTATTACTGTGTCTATGTATATAAATGATGTATTACGTAAATAAAGTAGGTATTTATGCTATAACCCACAAAAATACTAATAAATCTTAAAACTCGAGTAACCAGAAACCCAAAACAAAATTCAAACAATACGAAGTTGCACTTAAGAGCCAGCGCCGGTGGCTAGCCGAAACGCCGCCCTCTGTTTTAGAAGACGAAAGCAAACAATCCGAAGATAGTGGACAAACAAATGTAAATGACCGAAATGTGAACGTCATGTTTGGCATTCCCATAAAGAAACGTTAACACGTCATTAGAGGTAATGATGGCGTGATTACAGGCGAGGCGGGGTGATAGCCAGGTGATCCTACTGTGTGGTCCTGGGCGCCTTAATAAACAAGGATTCTTCAATTGGGACCACGTGCCGAAGATACCAGTTTCTTCTTTTTATCACTTACTATTGAACCGCTTTGAATATAACCTATAACGAGTTTAGCGACATTAAAGAGAAGAGCTCCTTTTCGAGCGTGTACATATCCATCATTTTATGAAGCAACTAGGTTGTTACCAATTATAATTTGTGTATCATTAAATACATAACCAGCTTTTTTAAAACATATTAATTGTCCGTCATATTAAAGAATATAGACCTTTCGCTCTATCTTTTAATAGGTTTAATTTAAATAAAATCAATATTAGCTTTGATAGAATTGTATGCAATTGAAGCATGTACATAGCTTATGTAACAAAGGATCCATAGTGATAATTGCACAGAAGTATAAACCAGGCGCGAGCTTTTCGTGGGATGAATAAACAGTTTAACCAAACAGCCACTCACCACGTAGGCGCGAAATTAAGCTCGACAGAGGAGTTTCACTATATTAAAAGTACAAGTAGTGAAAAAAAATATCTTCATTGTCTAGCGCGTAGCGTTGTTATTGATACATTAAATAGAGCGAATATTTTTAACCTCCGACCTAAAAAGAGGGGTGTTATAAGTTTGACGTGTGTATCTGTGTATAAAGGTGGCTTGATCGAGAGTGTTCTTAGCTATAATCCAAGAAAATCGGTTCAGCCGTTTGAAAATTGTCAGCTCTTTTCCAGTTACTGTAACCTTCACTTGTCGGGGGTGTTATAAATTTTTAATTTACATTTGTACTGTATGTGTTCATATAAATTTTTTGATAGAATTAACGAATGGTTTGTGCGTGGCTCTATCAACATTCTGTCAATTACCAAATCCGCCGCCAATTGTTAGTACACAGAAAAAGTACAACTGGTTAGGAACACCCACGTCTCTCCACCTTCCGGTCCCAGTTAATACGTCCCTATTGATTTTGTGTGTTTCCAAACAATTCATGTTGCTGTTGGAAAAAGCGACAATAACCTTTAAAATCAAAGTGTTACTAGTGATGTTTACACTATTAAACCTTACATGCTCGTAAGCCATGCCTAATTCACACAGCGTACCTACTATTTAGCTTAACATTGTGAAACACCACAAAGGTATAATGATGGTCAATGGTACCTAATGCTTTTTATTTTTCGTCTATTTAAAGACACTTGATGCAATTCACACGCTAATTAAATCACAATACCGGCTTCCCCATGATTCTTCAAAAATTGCCGTATGCTCGTTCATAATGTGCATGATTTATTTCAGGTAATTTTTAAAATCGAGAGCTCTTTATCATAACTTTTTAACCCCCGACCCAAAAAGAGGGGTGTTATAAGTTTGACGTGTGTATCTGTGTATCTGTGTGTCTGTGTATCTGTGTATCTGTGTATCTGTGTATCTGTGTATCTGTGTATCTGTCTGTGGCATCGTAGCGCCTAAACGAATGAACCGATTTTAATTTAGTTTTTTTTGTTTGAAAGGTGGCTTGATCGAGAGTGTTCTTAGCTATAATCTAAAAAAATTGGTTCAGCCGTTTAAGAGTTATCAGCTCTTTTCTAGTTTTCTTGTAGAAAAGAAGGTTAGATAACCGTTAGGTTCATAATATTATGTCAATAGACAAATGTCAAGCTGTCAAGATGGACGTTGCCTAAATACATAATTATTTATTTGAAAATGATGTTTTGGAAAACTCAGATACTTTGGATCGTCGGGGGTGTTATAAATTTTTAATTTACACTTGTTAAATGAATCGTTTTAATATTCAGAAATTCATATTAACTTGTCTGCGGCATTTTTCACAAGTGTATTCACGTTCTTTTTATAATGGTTACAGCAAAAACCGGCCAAGTGCGAGTCAGACTCACGCACTAAGGGTTCCGTACTCGGCTATTTTCCCCACTTTGCACGATAAATCGAAAACTTTTATGCATAAAAATAAATAAAAATCTGTTTTAGATTGTACAGGTAAAGCCCTTTCATATGATACCCCACTTGGTATAGTTTTCTTACTTAGATAATTTAAACACATTTTAATTTTTTTTAATGAAGTAACCACAAATTCATGGTTTTCGGATTTATTCCTTTACTTGTGCTATTACACCTACCTATCTGCCAAATTTCATGATTGTAGGCCAACGGGAAGTACCCTATAGGTTTTCTTGACATACACGACGAACGGACAAACAGGCAGACACACAGACTGACAACAAAGTGGTCCTATAAGGGTTCCGTTTTTCCTTATGAGGTACGGAACCCTAAAAAATGTGTAAAAGTGGCTGTTGATAATAGGCCTTGCTCACGCAGGTTCACCGCAGCGACTATATCAGGCGCCAGCGGTGAATACTGCCCGCTGAGATTTTTACTTCGACCAATATACGAGTATCTCGAATCTCCTGACTCGTAAAATGACTTTGTCGAATGTAGTGTTGGATCTTCTGAAATGCAAATCAGAGTTCTTTTAAATTAAATAAAAAGAATATCCGGCTGAGTTTGTTGTAAGCTCTTCTCAGGCCTGGGCGCGTTTAGAACCCTCGTAGCTTCAGTTTTATGTTTACGTAATTAATTATCACCACTATATCATCTTACAAATCTGTCAATTCAGACGATCAAAAGGCATACAATAGTAGGTATCTACTTTGAATAAATGGTTTTGATTTTGATTTTTGGTCAAGATTCCATAAGACATTATTTGCCAAATGAATTCACACCCGCAGTGTTTCTGTCCCCTCCTCATTATAAATCAAATGCAGGTACAGTTCCGTCTAGTGCAGTCATGTATAAACTCTGTGAATGCTTTTTGGGGGAGGTTAGCGTAATGACGGTTTTCTAGTATCGTTTTTGGGAAGTCTTTTGATTATCAAAATCGTGAACACTTCACCTACAGACTGCAAAACAGTTAATAATATACTAATTTTTTGCAGACTGTTTGTGACAATGGTACTGATTCTGAGCACACCTAAATTTTAGGTTATTCGCATCCTCTTTTTTACTAATGAAATATGAAAAGGATAGACACAGTTTGACAGAGAAAGCCAACAGAATCGGCGCTATTATTTTACTGAGATCATCAATCGGATGCGTTATTTTATTCTTTGTATTCAATTAAGTACTCGTACTTTTATTATAGAGTTTTACTTTTACTTTTGGAAAAAATTGTTTTTATGTACTTGATTTTGATGTCAACGACCAACGACGTATGAAGTTCGCACATGTATCATGTCATAACGATGACAATATCATTGAACCTCGTATTTAGTATCTCACTAACTACTTAGTTACGACCTCAGAGGAAGAACGGCATGAAAAATTTGTATTTGATATTTGTTGCTATACAAATAACTGGTGCTTTATATCCGTTCACGTTTTTGTTCAGTTTGTAATAAATTATCTACTTACCGAATACCGAAGTGACAATATAACGTTTATTTTACTACCCACCATAAACTTTATTCATAAAACCTTGTATCTATTAAATTAAACGTTCTGTTAGTTTTGTTAAAATAGGTTCCTGTTAAATTGTGTGGTAATTGTATATCATTATAATATGTGTGATCAGAACGGCCTTGATGAGAGGATCCTTGTCAATGATGCTTCAAAACAATTAGGCACGTTGTTGTCAAGATTACCTGAAAGCATGTTGAACACATAAACCAAATTAGGGTTGTCACGGTGCTAAATTTTTATGTCAATTTGTTCGAAGCCTACATTATTTAGATAAATCTCCTAAAACTCTTCATTCATTCATCTTGTGAAAAAAATAAAACTTTATACAATGTAGTTGGTATACGCAAGCTCCAAAAAAAAAAACTTGGAATATGGAAAACCCTTCAAGAAACCTATATCAAGCAGTGGATGTCCATCAGCTTAGACAACAATAAAAATAAAAGACAATGACGCGACGTTAAGAACTTTGAACCAGTAGTTACATCTTAAGTCTTTTATATTTGTTACGTGACCAATATATCCTCTTATTTTTAATCTCCTAACTTAAATACTCTATCATAAAGGCTGATATTGTAAAATATCTCTTTGACAACTTGTACCATAATACGACAGGATTGTCTCTAGTTCACAATAAAATTGCTAGTCAGCCCTAGCTTGTACGTCTAACTAAACCCTCCTCACGTGTGACGGCTATGCATTTGTATGTCCGCAGCTGCGGTGCCGACAACATATTTATTGTGCTCATTAACCTTCAAGAACGCCATTTAATTGTCGGCCGTTTTTTATTCACTTCACCTTTGACCCGTCTGCGACTTATTGCTCCTCGGCCGCTCTTTGAAAAGGAACTGGATGTTATTTATTATGCTGTGAGACGAGGATGCGTGTCGTTTCTATCTTTGTGGCGCTTGTGAGCCCGTCTCTATGATTTATGTTGTTATAAGGACATGATTACTGTCACAGGGCTCGACGTCGTGAACCTTGTAGAACTAAAGCAACTGTTCGCTAAGTAAAATAATGTCAGGAATTACCTTTATTAATGCTTTGTTATTAATATATTGAACATTTATTAAAATTATTTTATTAATTAGTAACAATATAATACGTTGTCAAGGTTTTGTGCATGTATAATTAGGTTAGCATTTTCTATTTAGTTCTAGCAGCTACGAGACGTTCCTTGATTATCATAATACGTTACGTTAATGATTGGTATTTGGTAACGTTTGTCGAAATGTTAGATATATATCGGTATGATGTTAATAATTCACTGTCGGTTTCGTAAGATTTAAGGGCCGCGAATGTGTAACACTTTGGTAGATGGAGATAGGTCTGCATTATGCTATTGTTACAAGGGATTCCTATCACAATGAAAATGTTGCTACTATTGTTCTGGAGCTTTCTATCTAAGCGAGTTATTCACTTGGCTTTGACGTCTTCATACGCGCTATCGGCAACAGTAAATTGTGGTATCATGTATGTTCCGTCGTCGGTATGGAACCGTTTATTGATTACTATCATAGTTTGTCCGCTGTTCACTTTGAATAAAATTCGAATTATAATTAATCACGGTGCCGCGTGGGAGAGCGTCGTGCACCATACGACGATCTATCATATTTTGTGATAACGCAACGAGGACGCATCTCGTAAACGTATTGGCCCGATCGAGTTTGGAACTCACCTATGTGACAACATTCAGTGCAACGCTAAAGAATCATTTTGTTAAGTAGACACGGTCGCTTGTTCACCTGTGGTGAGACTATTTATTTTGTTATTTTATGTAGAGGCTTTTAGGAGAAATTCATTTATTTTAATTTTGCTCCAGCATTGCTTCCAGCGAAAAACAGTTGACTCCTAAAGTTCCTGTGTAATCTCGTCATGAAATTTTAGCTTCAATGGCAGCGTAAATGAATTGATGGCTAGAAGAGTGAACTTAGGACCGCCTCGGGTGCACTGCGACGGGCCCTTGTCAATTGAATTTGTCTGCAGGCGCGTCGACGCTTAATGGCCCTGTAAACTAAGTTCAGTGTCGTCATTGATGTTTTGTTTACTAGTGTCGGTTTTCGCTTCCTATTTATTGTTAGATACTCTTTTAATGGGGAATTCTAATAGTCATATTATTTTCCCTACATTTTTAAATTGAGCTGAAGTTTTTTCTAGCAAATACTGGTAAATCACACTAATATTATAAAGGAGAAAGTTTGTATGTGTGTGTGTGTGTATGTGTGTGTATGTTTGTTACTCCTTCACGCAAAAACTACTGGACGGATTGGGCTGAAATTTAGAATGGAGATAGATTATACCCTGGATTAGCACATAGGCTACTTTTTATCCCGGAAAATTAAAGAATTCCCACGGAAATTTTAAAAAACCTACATCCACGCGAACGAAGTCGCGGGTATCAGCTAGTGGATTTATAAAGCAGCGCGGCCGCAGCTGGCGCAGCGCTGCAAACGTGCTGCATCCGCGCGGCACTATAGCCAAAGCCAATAAGCGTATATTAGATTCAATTTTTGTTTTACGTGTAATGTCATTGTTTAGTGCCGGTGTTTCCTTTCCGTCTTCCCTTTCACTACATTCCCACGTTATAGCCGCTTATTCACGTCAGGTCTGCGCGCGCGCCTAATATCGCGCTGTAATGTGTTTATTAAGCGCCGTTCTCTTTAATTGCACACCATTTAACATACAATGTGCAGTGGTCTTTTGCATGGAAATCCAAAGTGGATACGCTTACATCTCGGCCTTATAGCTATATTTATATCAATATATTTTGTCTCGTTAGATACAGATTTGTCTTCTGTAGCACAGAGATGCAAACACTTAGTTCTTTTGTTGAATGAATTTAGGAGAGATTTCATTGAATCCTCAAGGTACTTGTTGATTGTAATAAGGTTCACTTGAATTGGCTTTCACAAGAAAGGAAACACGTCTACTTTAACTCATGGTTTATTGGCTACTGAATCATTATTTGACATGCACGATTAATAAATGCAGTTTTACACATAACGGTACTTTTATTAGTTGAGTTCTAGGTTTGTTTGGATTTAATCTCAATGAATAAATCATAGAGCAAGTTATTTCATATTATTTATTTTATTTACGCAAATTAAAATATCGCTAAGGAAATAGGTACGATCTACTTATACTAATATTATAAATGCGAAAGTGTGTTTGTTTGTTTGTTCCTTACTTCACGCCCTAACTAAGCACCCAATTGATTTTTATTTAGCATAGAGATAGTTGAATGGGCGGAGAGTAACAATGGCTACTTTTTATCCCAGTAAATCGCAAAGTTTTCACGGGTTTTTTTAAAATCTTAATCCACGCGGACGAAGTCGCGAGCATTAGCTGGTATTCGTATAACAATGATAAATTCCCGACATTTAGGTGATATGCAGCAAACAATTTGTTTACCAAAGCGTAACATCGAACATTAATTTACAGTACTCAATACTCAATCTTGTGCGCTATGCAGTTGTCTCTATTAGGTGGAATTAAACGGGCAATGAATAATAGTAACATTTAACTCTGTTTGCCCGGCCATTATGTCAACACGAATACCTTAATAGTAGTACATAAGTCGTCGATCGAAAGTGTTGATAAATTACCGTGTGTCACCATTACCGAATGTGATCTACGCTTCTCATTAGCTCCCCTTAAATAAGATATCTTCTGGTGATTAAGTGGCGGCACGGTGTGATTATTTTATTACATTCCAGCTTTTATTGAAACAACCAACCGATTAATGTTTCGTTTTGACCGGCCAGATTGAATATTCCAAACTTCTTTGATATTTTATTCCAATTATGTTTCATACTTGGTAATTAATAGACTGGATTGAACTTTATTTATTAGTTTACGATTTCATATTAACCTCTTTAGCAATATAATTTCTTGCCTTATTTTGCTACGCTTTGTTTTCTTTGCAACTTAGATGTAGGGAACTTCAACGTTCAATTGAAATGTACTACTCCTTTCGAATCCGTAGTCTTATCACTTTCTATTACCTATACATTTCTCTATACATTATTTAGTAGTGCTATAGGTACACTACTACCTGCTCAGACAAGCCGTCCAGCGCTTACGAGCACTAAAAAACCAATTTGTTATGTGATTTTTTGTTTTTGCATTAAAAAATACTAAGTTTTAATAATGGCACGTGGCACTGCAAACATTCTTTTACTAATATGTATTTCGGTGAATGAAATTCTATCTCTCATAATAAGATGTTAAGTTTTAGTTACCGTTCAAATAGTTAAAATATGCAAGATCCTTGTCAAACTTCATATCTGATGGAGTAAAAGGTTTATACTTGACACTATGACTAGTGGTAATCAAATGAGTTAAAATTTTATTCAAATAATCAAAGGCTATATTGGCTGTGTTAGCGGTACTTCACCCCATAAATTAAAAAATGCATATATATGATTCAATATTAATGTTTGAGACTCGTAATAAATGTCATTAATAACTTTGGAATATGATTTTTAAATGGCGCTTTTGGGGACACGGAAATTGATAGTTTAATTTTGTTGTTTTCATTTGTGCGTCGTTAGTGTCACTGGGCGGCTTCGGGCGATGCAAATGAAGACATCCAGGGGGAATTCGCTTTTGATTTACAACGGCTTAAAGTGGCAAAGAAGTTAACGAATGAGATTTTATCTCTCGTGCTGTGCATTCTTCAGTATGCGGTACTTTTCATTTTTGTGGCTCTCTTAAGTACATATTAGTTTTGGGAACATGAGATAATTGAACCATTTTTTTTTTGTGCAAGTATGAGTCAATTGATGAATTTCGTGATTTAATGTTTAGAATTTTTTCTATTTACTATGTCATATAGGTACTATATATAATTTTCTATTGACAAGTTCTGCTAATTGAGACTTTATGCCATGAGAATCGTGTCGTTTATCGGAGAATACGGATACTGCGCGTATAATCCAAGTTTATGATCCAAACAAGGTGAAGTTTTGCGGGCGATCAAAATGGATGGCTCCTTTAATATATTATTATCTTCATAATTTATGGACTACACAAGTTTTATCAAAAGTCAAGTCGTAAAAATCTTATGTATTCGACAATAACAACCACGATGTGATTTATAATTAATACATATTCATGATACTTTATCAAATATTTTTTTCTATAACTTTCGTGTTGATTGACGAACTTACGTAGTCGATGTTGCCATCAAATAATCACAGAATATTTTTCAAAAACTTCAGTTTTTCCTTCTTTTTAACTTTTATTTGAGCAGATTATGCATGAATGGTAATTTGTGTACCTACAGTTTTTTTTTAAATTTTAATTTCAGCATGCGTCATTAAGCAATGATGCTTTATATTATGCTACTAAATGATCCGGTAGAAACTTATTATTAGAGTAGAACTTGCTAGAGTAGAAATTTTAAAAATCGGCGAGGGGGTGGAATTTCCATAAATTCCGAAACACATACTTTTTCCTTTTGGATCATAAGCCCAAATACCAATTTTCACGGATGTAAATTGAAAGATAACGGACTTTCATAGAAACTTTCATCCCCTATTTAACCCGCTTAGAGGTGGCATTTCCAAAAATATATTCGTGAGTGAGTAACTGTTGTTTTGTTTTATTACGTAAATAAGGTTGATGAACTATTGAACATTCACCTACGGCTGAGTTATCATCATATCTCACAATATTAGTTTAGATATAAAAGAAGATTTCACCGGAAACTATTCATGTCACATTAGCATACCCTTTTGTATATTATTATGTTCCGTAATATGTTTTACTTGCATTTAACGCTGTAGTTTAGCTTGTAATGTTATCTTTATTACTAAGTTCTTCGATCCGAATAAAAGTTAGGGTCAAACAGCCATATTAATCGTTCCCGCGAAGGCTTTTGCTTCTATTCTTATCTTATAATTTAATTTACACGCGTACAACGCTTGTTGATTAGTAAATTTATCGCCGATAATTCAGAGTTTATCTCTTAACAATCTTAATTTCTTTATTATGTATGTTCCCTCAGAATTAAATTTGAAATAAAAATTTGATAATTGGTTGTTTGGCGTAGAAACAGTTGTACAATGTACAGCTAATAGTCTCTGGTGTAATGTCAGTGTTGCGATAGAAACATTGAGTTAATAGATACCGGCCTACTCATGACCGTTTAATATATCCGACAACAATAAATTATAGAACGTGGTCTTAAAAAGTTTGTTATTATAATTTTTACTATCATTTCGCCCGCTGTTGTTTTGCATCAAGTTTTAGGTATCAAATTATTTTCCAGACTTACATTAAATTTCGTCGTTCAGAAGAAGTTTGTGTAACGAAATAAAGCTCCTTGAAATTATGAACAAACAAGGCCTTTAGAAGCCGGTCGAGCATTGCCAGTGTTTTTGTACTGGATATTGGACGGTGATTTTCAAAAGTGACCTGTTTGCTTATTTGCACGAGTTAACTGCAAAAACAATCTAATTTGATAATAATAAATCATGCTGACAGTAAAGCAATCTTTACAAAAGATTACTTTGATCAAAAAATTAAGAAAAAAGAGTAAATCTTAGTATTTACTGGTAAAGTATAAGTAATAAGAGAGTATAAGTAATATGATTATTAAAGTTCTCGTAACATGAGGATAGAAAAACGTGAAACAAATCACTTTACCTTTTACAAGCGCTTGTGGTTAAAACAATTTATTCCTAGTCTACTAAAGTTGCATCAGCGTAACATGAAATGAGGCCTCTTCATCTGTTAATATAAGACTAACACCTGCTAGGGGCTGAGCATTAATAGAGAGGTGTGTCGCCACGCCCCGAATGTCGACTGCATGTTCTGCGACCAGTTTCATGTTGATTTTATGCTGTGCGGACCTATTGCAGAGAAATTGCCTTTTAATAGAGAATTAAGATCCGGAACTCGGATATAAGTGCACTTTTGGTATAGGAAAAACATGACAGAGACAGTTATGATCATGCAAGCAGCAAAACCTAATAGTCTTGTGGCTTCATACCATCAAAATCTTGTTGTCAAATATCCGAATACCCTCATAAAGGCTGGTTTACGCCCGAGTAACACACTGCCACATTGAGTATACCACAGGCTGCATGCTTGAATCTTAAAAATTGTAGCAAGAAACGTTGGCTGCCTGTCTACCATAATATCCTTGTCCGATTTTGTCTGCAATGAATTGATGGCCGTAAAAGTAATGTTTTTGTAACATGCCGCATTTGCTAAAACAAAATTACATGTTCTTGTTTCGGCAAAAAATTCTTAAAAATCTCTTTAGCCATAGCATGGTTAAACTTGGTTAGTTTAATACACCTGAAAAAAAAGGGTTGAAGGCATCTAGACTCTAGCTACAGAGTTCGCAGTCCGTAGATTGAGTTTAGCTCATTGTGAGGAGATTTAACCGCAGTAAATTTAGCTAACTTTATCTTAATTATCTCTTTAGTATCAATATTACTTGTACCTATTGTAGTTAACATTTGCGTTTTGCTTGTCGTTACTTAGGTATCTGTATTTAACTTAGGTTATAATTTTTACCATTGGATGCAGAAATCCCCTCTGAAATCACGACAAAAAGAGCTTTGATATCATAATAGTTTTTCAAAATAGGCTTTATTTCTTTTGAATTTTTGGTCACAGTCATAATACCGGGTGCCGAATTTTATGGTAATCTATTATTTTATTTTACAATGTGTTAAGATACTAAATGGTTGCCAAATTATTTTGCTTTTCACCTTATTCATTTTTTATGATATCTAATTTGACTTGTGGTATTTCGTACTGCTTGAAAAGATACGGGTGTGATAATTTGGAACGCTCAATTAACTATATTCCTTTTACGATAGCCAATATTATAAGGCATTGAACGAAAATAATGATTTATTTGCCTTATATGGCATGCTCTGATTATTACGAATATTCGTTTCGTCAGGTTTCTATCATTAAAGTTTGCCAAGTTTACATTTTGATTAAAAGACCTAGCAAATAAACAAAAAAAAACTGCTATAAATTTGCTTTATAGCGGAAATTGTGAGCTGGCTTGTACATAAATATCTGCTTTAAAATGTCTCTTTTCCTTGAATATCTTAGTTATTAGTTGAACTTTAACAAATATATCTTTGAAGTTACTATCATGTTCAAGCCGTTCGGTTAGTTGCGGCGCCAGCGCATTTCTTCTCACGAATTTCGCCGCGCGGCGCCTCATGTGGGCGGCCTATCATACACCGCCATCACACGTCGCACTGAATACACTTGCCACTCTCCCCATGCCACTCTCCTTTTCCTTAGTACGATAAGACTAAGGTCTATAATGTAAAATGTTAACTGTATAGCGTCATTCTTCAGATCATATGACCGCCCTTTGTTGCCTAGTGCATCTAATTAGTCAGACTGTTTAGTGCTATACTCGCCGCGGGCTAACATTTACCATGGTGTACAATATAAAACGATGTGATTTGTTGAGGTGTACGAGGCACTGTGGATAGATTAATTTTTCAGATTCTATTTTCATTTTCCTTTTTATCGCTTTCATAATATACGTCCTACATGTACCGCCTCGAGACATCACATAAAATATTTATTTTTCATGTGAAGTATAAGAATTTATATCGCGGTTTCAGGGCGCCATCAATACGCCTACAAGGACATGATATTTTCACATTATTGAACGACCGCTCGAAGAAGGCATTGTATTTCAAAAGTCGTGTTGAGATTCATCTGTCTGGGAATATTCATATTCTGATTATTTTCATATTTAGCATTGCTATTAAATTTCTTTGTCTGATTGTTTTGAGTAGGTAGTCTTTATTGACAACGAGTCATATCAAACATTTTATAAAATTTATCGCTCAGGCTGGCGATATCTTAAATTTTGACGTTGCTCATTCGTTTTAACTGTTGGTTCATATGTCTTTCTTTCCTTAAACGTTTCTTATGACTTTTTCTTTATTGAATTGTAAGATCGTTTTTTCAATTTAACTTTTACTTGAATATTTTGAAGCCACGCCATCGTCGTGAACTGTGCCATCGTCCAGTCAGGATGTCAAATTCCGAGAGTGTGAGGCCCTTTTAAAAATATTATCTGATGAATACTTTCATATTGTGGATAGCACCTTATACTTGGAACACATATTAATTCGTCATATCCTTAGCCAATATGCATCCAGTTAGACAAGAGCCTCTATTAAATAGAGCCAAATTTTTTCTATCCTCCAGGTATATACCTGTAAGTGTAACAATATATTCCATAAACTACACCCTGAACGTAAATGACCTTCCTACAGGTCCATTTGAATGTGACCTTTACTGTGAAAAATAGTTATAAATTAAAATTCAACACATCTGCTCATAGTCTGAACGATAATCGCATGATATACACAGAGAAAAAAAAATGTCACCCCTTGTTCTTTCCGCTCTGGTATTAAAAAGGGTATATCAGATATATCAGCTACTGATTTGTCGCGATAAGGCGATTTATCTTCAATAAATTTATCGCTCAATCAACGTCGACGCTCGCGCCGGATCGCGCGGCCGCTGATTGGATTTCTTCATAATTACATCTTTTGACACGTACGCGCTAAGTTTCGTACTCCGAGCCGCCAGGGCATGAGATCGTGGGAGCACCGTGTAATCAGCTTTCTTGACCGTCTTGTTTTGATACCAAACCATGGAATTATGCTCCATATGTATAAATATTTATGCAAAAAGAGATAAAGAGTCATACTTAATTAAAATTTATAATAGACTTGAATGTTCTTGCGATTTTGTATGTAGAAATTTATGGGCCGTTTCAATTTTAATGTAATAAAATGCCCTGTATATTCTATAAGTTTAATAAATATTAATAAAATCGAATGGTAAAATTAAAACCTAGTTTTGAAATAATAAAGTAAGAAATCCCAAGTAGTGACAATCATGATGTTCTATTTTCACGCTTATTCATGTGCAAAAACTCTATTGTTAAGTGAAGCTAAGTAAAAGTATGAGTTTGTAAAATTGGTATAAACTCGTAAGTTTGTTTATACCAATTAAGTAATTATTATTTTACAAACTTGAAGAGCGACTTAGATCCATTAAGAAAAAGTAAAGTGAGTCGCTCAAGTCAGTATACCTGCAAAGTGAAATGACGGTCAAAGTTTAACAGTCGTAACTTTAACCGCCTGTCATGTAATTGAACCTTAATTGAATGAAATGTATGGAATTTTATGGATATCACTTCCAGAATGAAAGGATACATTTCCTTGTTTCGAATTTCTTTTCCGCATAATGAGGACGATGAAAGGTGGGTGTTCCGCGTTATTTCTTTTAAACGTCTTCCAGTTATCATGTGCAATATTTGGTGGTTATTAACTGAGTGCTGTCAAAAACCTGGTGTGTCCAATCGTGATTACTTTTACATGTTTTTGGGATAGCTTTTATGAACTGCGCGCGGGGTATCATCGCTTATAACATTACCACTTTTATATATCACTATAAATTATTTTGAGATGAAAGATATTTTTAAATGTTAAACGGTACTTAGCTAGGTTTTTTCGTTTTTGTACCTACGCGTGCTATATCCGATTATTTAGTTTTGAACATAAGTTGTTTAATGTGTGTAAATGTTTCATGGGAGACAGTTAAGGTTTGAGTGTTTATATAGGTATGTATTGTCTGTTATTTATTTAATTATTGTACTGGGTATTTCCATAAAATAAATAAATAAATAAAGTAGGTAAGTTATCAGACTTTTTTAGTGATAAAAAATATTTCCTTACTATCCATTCAGATAATCTTGTTTCTCGATAGAAGTAACAGAAAAATGTCTAGCTTCACAATTTATTTGGATTTGACCTGCAGGTCCCTCCAGCAATGCGCGGGACTGCAATGAGGTACTTTTATACACGGCACAATATTGTATATCAAATCCCTGAAAAGAGCAACCGCTGAATTTCTTGCTGGTCCTTCTCGGTAGGAAATGCATTAAACTTGTCAAAGTTTAATTGGATAAAAACTACTTATTTCTATTTTTATTTTAATGACCTTACCTAATATTGTTCGATTTTTAAATGAACATGTTTTGAAACATACGTATCAAAGTTAATAGCTCAATGATCAAAGTGGTAGAATTTAAAATGTCCAGTTAAAAAAAATTGCAACATCCGAAAAGCGACATCGTGTAGGGTCACCACATAGGATTAAGTTATTTCCAGATTTGGTTACAAGTTACGATTCTTGATAAGAGTCATATATAACCTTAATAAAGCATTCTGTTGTAGTGTGATTTGCACACCTGTTCATTTTTATTTAATTTCTGTAGTTTCAACTTTCACTTGTGATTTTAATTATTACTATTTGTACATCCTTTGACTCGTACTATACTACAACTTTAGTAACATGTGCTAGTTATGCACTTACTACTTGTTAATATTATTATATACTAAAATATATACCCGTATATAATATATACTAGCATATTATATACCTTTCGCACGGGTAGCTTATTACTAGTTATTACTATTTTCGTAAGGATCCCAAACTTTTTTGAAAATAAAATATTCCCTGTCACTCAAGAATAATATAGCTTTCTACTGATGAAAGATTTTTTCAAAATCGGTTCAGTTCCAGAGATTACTTCCTACAAACAAACTTACAAACTTTACCTCTTTATAATATTAGTATAGATTAAGTTGGTACTGTAGGTTTTTGTGTGGAGAAATAGAACTGTAACATTTCTCTTAGGTTTTTATGGTAGTCCCAAGTAGGTTTTCCTCGAGAATAATAGAAGCATGGCTCCTATAAAAAGGGTATCGTTCTACCCCATCACACCACCCAACTCGTTTCGAAGTCGATTTTCGGCGCGGTGGTCGCAATTAGGCGCGATAAATGCCCCCGACATCCGATCCACTAGGTTTTTATTCGATTAATCGCTCGAAACGAAAACGGAATCCGATTTAACGGGCCATTTCTTTTACTTGTTTATGTAGAACTTCACTGGCACTGATATCGAGTTATCGTTTGTAATGGTGGACCTATAAAATATATAGACAAACTTTTATATTGATTATTCAAGTATAGGTATTTCCAACGCCTTGACTGCTTTTAATCGGTGACACCCGTATATCGGTTAAGTTAATATAATTATTTTGAAATCAGTAATATATGATTTAGGAGTTTGGGCTGTTGACAAGCCCGCATGCATGAAATGCTCGCCACATATCAATTACTCTGACATCAGGGATTATGAAAGTCATTATACAATACAACGTGTTAAGTTTAATGACTTACTTGTAATAGACCATCATGACGAGGGGATTACTGTCAAAGTTATAAGAGCTTTTCATTTTTTTGACATATCGTTATCGGAAACTATGTGTGCAATTCAAAAATAAAAAATGAATAAAGATCTTAGCAGTATAATTTTGTAACCACATCTGTTACTCAATATAGCTCCAATCATTAAAATCATGTATTTTGTGATGTTACAAAATTGTCAATCCCGTTCACCGTTATAGATTAAATATTTGAATGACACAACTCCACCTTTTTTCAATCTACCAACTACATCGGTGTCAAAGGGGAACGAGTGAGTAACGATCTTTAAAACAATAACAAGAGTTCCTCTATTACAAGGCGACAAAACCCTAATATCAATAAACACAATGGGAACAATAGTTGCCCTCTGTCAATTATGCCATCATTACCATTCGAATAAACGACGTAACGGATCAGTTGATTCTTAAAAATAATACGACAATGCACTGCATCGCATGCTGTTCGTTAGATAAATTGGTCGTAAAATGAATCTTGTAGACGTAGGAATAAAATTATAGACTCCTTTAATATCCTGATCGATGATACTGCATTTTGACGGAACGTGGAAGTTATAAATTATTTATAGACTGCCACGTCGCCGAATATCCTCCGAAGTAGACGATTGCTGTTACAGAAGACAATTAAAATCTATTTGGAGTATGAATATTTCAATATGAACACTCCAAATTGATTCGATGCGATTCGAAAATATTAGCACTTCTGGGAGTCTAAAGAAAAGATGCATAGCAACAATATCCCACAGTGCGAGAAAGTAGGTGATGTAGTGCTTGGAGTAAAATACTTGAGGTACAAGTCCTTTTGTGATGCAAATTGTATTTGTATTGAAATTGAATTGTTCAGTGGAAACAGTTCAATTGAAATATAATACTAGCGCTAAGTGTTGTTAGAATTGACTCACCAGATTTTGCGTTTGTCTGTGCATTTTATGAGGCCTGCCTTTTGTCCCCTGAAATATTTCACCATTTTAGAAACTGTTCACGTAAACTGTATTTGTCAACGGTATGAGTTTGTAGTCTAGATTGATTTAAAATGTCTTTATCGTTTAACCTGAATGGAATAATACCTTTTTCACTTTCTGCAGATACTCGTAAGTGCTCAAAGTGTCGACATTTTACATTTGCATTCTGTCAGTTCCTAATTAATTTATCTGCATAAATCTGTAATTATCGCAGTAGGTGGGACTTATTTTTCGTACTTGCAATTGTAACTTGGTGTGTCGTAAAAATGACAAATTTACGTTTATCGCCGTATGCGACTCATGCATGTAATGCGACTGCCTTTTGTCGTATGTTTTTGTCAGCGGGTAATCAAAGATTTATTAATGCCCATAGTAGATAATAATTTTATTATGATTTTCGTTCCGGATATCTAGTTGTAAGTAATCGTAATGTTTGTTGTTTAGTATTGTGTCATTAACAAAATATTCATTATAACTTTTGCTGACATCCGGATCGTATATCATCTTATCCTTATTAATCGAAAGTTCACAAAATACTGTTTTAATCCAACCAAATGAAACATCAACACACATTTTATTTATGTACAGTTGGTAATGTAACTTTTAAATTAAATGGGCAATGAATTTTTTAAATAACGGCCACCAGCGAATCCAAATTGAAAATTAACCCCCTTTACCACACGCCTTCTGGCGGTTAATACTTTTTGCCATAATCTTTTCAATCTTGTCAACACTGTCGATAAATTATTACCACCATAACAACCTATTATTAGGCACCTGACATTATATTCAAGGTGATTTTGGGCGAAATTGAAAATTTTAACCAAATATCCGCCTGCGGTGCAGCAGTGATGGGTTTCGGGATTTATGGTTACCGTTTTTGGAAAATTATTGTGGTCCTTTAAAATCTAATATTTATTTTATAAATCTTAAGTAGTCCTTCGAAGTTCGAAGGATTAGGCTTGATTTGGATTGATAGTGAATTCTGAAGGCTAAAAATGTATGAGGCAACTAATTTAGAAATTCGGATATCCCATAAAACTTGATTCCATCAGGTGGCCCTCGGACAGGTCATCGACACCGGTGAGGTAGGGCCAGTCGATGATTGATCAGGTCTCTTATCAGTGCAGTGTCGCCTACGTGCGGCATTTTCAAAGTACTATTGTCTATAGCCACAATGGTATGTGCTGATGGCACCAAAATTTCTAGAAAGTGTAATATGTACCTTCTTATGTATCAATTAGTGGCTATTCATTGAGATTAATCTTATTAACACTAGAATTAACTTTGCTTTCGTTTGTTTCAGATAGTGCAAGCTAAAGTTGCTCCGAAAGATATGTTAGTATCACCATGAGTTAGTTATTTTAATATAATATATCACAATAGTAAAATATTTCACTAGTTTTTCATAATTTGTCAAACTGAGAGCTTTCTCCTCTATCTCATTTACAATTATTAAGAAGTAAGTAGCTTAATCTAAATCTAGAGGCTGGAGAAACATTTATTTATCCCTAGGTACAAAACAACTATTGGTCACTATTCAAATTCGTAGTCTACTTGTTTCAAATATTACTAACACTATGATTACTAACACTATGTTATTTATTTATTTCGTAAATATAAATTGAATAGCGCCATATTAATTTACTTTTACTTTTTCAGATGGGACATCAAAACTCTTTTGAAAAAAATCCCAAAACTGCGCGCAGTCATAGATCTTACGAATACGGCGCGGTACTACGATGCACGTGTATGTAATATACTCATTCCAATTTCCATTATATACTTTTTAGAAATAAAAACATATTCAACTGTAAGGTTATCTTTAAAAATTGATTTGAGTTGTCAAAAATAATATAAAATTATTAATTTATCTAATGCAGGTAGATTGATAAAATCGATATTTAGCTCATTCGATGTCATACAATCTGTTGCTAGGAGGCCAACAAGATTGAACTTGCATAAATACGGGTGTTTCGAAGGTTGTAGTTCAGTCTCCTTCCGAGATTCGGGGCGATATCACATATTTTCGGTATTTGGATTGTGAACTGAATAATTAGATGTTGTGATAGCAATCACGCTCTAATTAAATTATTTATTTTGGCATTAGTTTGTTTAGATTAAAACTCTCGGATAACCTCTACACATTGAACCTGATGTTTTTTGTGTTGGTTTGAGAGGACATTCCAATAATTCGATAAAAATATTTAAATAATACCTGCTTTTCTGAGTGACGCCAATAATTCAGAAGTGGGATGTGTCTCACGTTGCCTTAATTTCGCTTTGGTATCTTTTTTTTAAACAACCCACATTTGATTAAAATTTTAATTGAGTTTGATTTGGTGATTAAAATTTTTAGTTTTTTTTAAAGAATTTAGTCTTTTGTGAAGTGGAAAGTAACTTGCAATAAGTGGTTCAGATTTTGTATACATCGAATGGGAAGTTAGTCGTTTGGATTTATTGTTGACTTGATATTAAAACTGAGAGTTCGGCAGTTCAAGGGTAGGTTTTAATAATTTGACGGAGGGCAGGATAGCCCATGATTTGGATTTGACTTAGGGCAAGGAAGCCCGCGACTGACATGACAAGATTGATTAGAAACACGAGGACGTGTTAAATTCAGGACGGCCGAACTGTAAGGTTATCTTTAAAAATTGATTTGAGTTGTCAAAAATAATATAAAATTATTAATTTATCTAATGCAGGTAGATTGATAAAATCGATATTTAGCTCATTCGATGTCATACAATCTGTTGCTAGGAGGCCAACAAGATTGAACTTGCATAAATACGGGTGTTTCGAAGGTTGTAGTTCAGTCTCCTTCCGAGATTCGGGGCGATATCACATATTTTCGGTATTTGGATTGTGAACTGAATAATTAGATGTTGTGATAGCAATCACGCTCTAATTAAATTATTTATTTTGGCATTAGTTTGTTTAGATTAAAACTCTCGGATAACCTCTACACATTGAACCTGATGTTTTTTGTGTTGGTTTGAGAGGACATTCCAATAATTCGATAAAAATATTTAAATAATACCTGCTTTTCTGAGTGACGCCAATAATATTTTGCAAATGTATCAGTCAAACGCAAAGGTAATATGATGAGTAGTTCAAATAATATAGGTCATTTGAAAAGGTTAATATTGATGATTTATTTTTATTAAAAGTATCTTTACTAGTATTAGGTCATCACGAACTATAATGAGTTCTCGTCCAGTACCTGTCAAATATAGGTTGGATTAACAAGCCGACAATTCATCGCTTCAGGTTTTGAAAGCGTTTTAAACTTGTCTGTCCTTTATATCGATAGAGGCACCACTCTCGCTGTCATCTCTCGTTACATTGACGTCTGTCTGTACAAATGGCGGATAATCTAATTACTGTCGTTTACAAATCAATATTATATGGGGATATCCATCTATATGCTGTCGTCGAGTCAGTGTCGAATGAAGATTTTTTATGCTTTGTCAACTTTCTTCTACAAAATTTTAATTAAGGGCTCAACAGTGTGGGGTTATTATTTTTTAGATTTTGGTGACTGGTTTGCACTTGTCAACAATCTGATCTTAGAAGAAAAGATGTTAAAATGGTATCCATTTAACTCAAAGAAGTATCTATCATATAAATATGATATCACCCATATTATAAATGGGAAAGTGTGTTTGTTTGTTGCTTTGTCCTTCAAGCACGCTGCAACGAAGATTTCCCACAGAATTTTTGAAAATCTAAATCCATGCGAACGAAGTCGCGGGTATCAGCTAGTAGAATATTTAAATGCATTTGTGTTGACCTCATGTTGCTTTCTGCCACACTTATTTCAATTTTTGCCTTCAAGTCTGACATAACCTTAATTTGTTTCATTTATTTGTAGGAGCTTAAATCGGCCGGTATTCTGCATACTAAAATTTTGATGCCGGGACGAATAATACCTCCAGAGGATAAGGTGACACAGTAAGTATTTTGGTTTTCAAATAAATGCACCACGCGTTATGCCCTCGTGAAATTTCTGATCGAGTCAGAAATGGGGAGATCCGTAAAATAACCAGAGTAACCGACATAACTCGGTTGTGAAGCTGAAGTGGCAATGGGCAGGGCACATAGTTCAAAATAAGTCGATAAGATTAATGTCGATAAGTTACTTAACAAGCTTATTTGTCAAAAATTGTTTGACAAATAGCAAACTTGGTTGTAACAAACTTGATTATAAAACTGTAAGTGTGAAGTTAATCAGACACTGCGCAGCTGTCGATCAAAGCGACGATTTGTGCTATCTTTTTGCATGGCCGCGGATTTTAATGTGAAGCGTCGAATTGGCGCCACTCGTAGGCCAAATATGGATAATGTTATAAATCTCTGCGCGCGTAGGCGGTGTCGGCGCGGCTGAGGGCCGCAGTCTCCGAGCTAGTGAAGTACCACTGGTACCTCTTCGGATTCAATTGAAGCCGGTCGCATCTAGCGCTTGTTTCATCGGCGTCTGCCTCCCACGCGTGATCCGAGGGCTTTAGGAATTTGAAAGGCATTTGTCGCTGCCCCGTTGCGTCTCGCCTTACGTGTAACAGATGCCCCACCGAATTTAGAAACAAATATATTATTAACTCGTTAACTTTGACGTTATTAGGTCTCAAAGCTTCGCTCTACTCGATAATAATCAATTACCGAGGGTAGTTCATAAACGGTTATCATATTAATCAGATTTATTATCATCTGTCCGAACTAAGAGCTTTAACTTAAAGATTATCTCGGCCATTTGTTTAGTCTTTTGTTAGATGCTGCGCGACGTCGTCGACCGGCTTCGCCATAAATAACCATCGGCATTTCTCAGATACTTCGTCCCTGTTATCGCGCCTGTGAGCCTCGCATCCGTTTGTCAGTTAAGGATAGACAAATGCGCCACCCGTAAGCCTACTTCCAAGTTCCAAATGATTGGTTCTTGACAGGTGTTTCAATAATACGACTTTTACATAGTCCTATACAAATGAAATACTTATTAATTTTTCGAGAAAATGTCATGCTCGAAAGGCGTTTTGAGGTAGATAATCCATGTTAGAGTTTTGTGAAATGGCAGCAATTAAAGCATCACGTGCTCAATACAGGTATCGCGGTCAGGCCTTCGTCCTGACCTTTCACTGTATGAGACGAAGATCAGGCGCCCGATGGTAATGACGCTCGCGTGCCTCGAACGTTTGTCCATTTATCACGGCTATATTTTTACTTGTTTTCCATGTCGACTGTTCACAATCATGTCGTCATTACAGACCAGCCTGTGTACCAACAGTCATGCCGACTATAAATTGTGACCACCGTTGAAGTACGATTGTCAGATTCATAGATTTTTTATGGTCCAAGACTTAAAGGGATTTCCGAGGATTTCTCTGACTTATTTACGTGCCGCTAATGAACACTTATTACAGTTGAATTTTTACGCATTCTCAATTCACACTTAAACGTGATGCCGGATATACCTACGGAATAAAATCATCGATATTTTGGAAGCGTGATGAAAAGTGGCAGCTAAATATATCGATTTATTAAATATTCCTACATTGAATACCGTATCACTTGCACATGCCAAATCCGCATTTAAGCTTTTTAAATCAATGTGTTTTTGTTTGTGATCCTATTAGCGGATGATTGAGACTTATCTCATGATAATTTGTTATATTAGGTATCTATTAAGTCATTTCCTATTTTTGGGTGGTTCACTCAAGCGATGGGAAAACCGAAAAAATTGTTTTGACTGAGTGGTACCACGGTACGCCCTAATTGCTACTAGAACCTGCTATTGACGTCAAACATGACAATTGTCTCATACTTTGTTTTTATTTGCATGTTATTATGTACTTAGATACTTACATAATCATAATCACGTTTACCTATATGGATATTATTCTAGAGTTCGTTTCCAAACTTTGGCCTTTTCGAGGAGATTATTTTAATGACAAAAATAGTTATTTAATGTTTATACTTTTATTGGTAAAGTGTATTTTGCTACTTTTGTTGTTTATTTACAAACATTAGCGAAATGTAAGTAAGGTACTGATCCTAATGTACTCGATTATTGTAT
This sequence comes from Maniola jurtina, assembly GCF_905333055.1. Lineage (NCBI taxonomy): Eukaryota > Metazoa > Arthropoda > Insecta > Lepidoptera > Nymphalidae > Maniola > Maniola jurtina. Next base: position 10,277,145 of record NC_060040.1, on the reverse strand, counting down.
TAAAAAAAATTGTTTTTAAATAATAGAAATCCGTACATAGATGAAATTCCTCGGACACGTACGAAGCGATTTGCTTCCTCGTTTCTAATCCGAACCGTTAATATATGGAATTTCCGGTACCAGTTTTTAATATGACTACCTTTAAGTCAAGAGTGAATAGTCATCTTCTAGGCAAGCGCGCTCCATCTTAGGCTGCATCGTCACTTGCCGACATGACTGATTGCAGCCAAGCGCTAGTCTATAAATTAAAAAAAAAATTGAAACAGAATGTGCAGTTAAATGATTATAACCATGTACCTATCAAAGAAACAAACTGTTCGGTCTGTGTAATGGCCTAATATTATAAATGCTAACGTGCCTATTATCAGGGGATACCGCGTTTCATTTCAAGTAATAACCGATCTAAATATCGACAATGTTATAGTTTCCAACCATTACATTGCTGCCATATAATCATTCGTAGACCACACAGGCAATAATTGAGACATTGGAGTCGTAGGACAAATAGGTATTATTATAGTTGCTTGTCTTAAAATTGTAGCTACATAGTTTAACTTGACAGAAAATCTTACGAAATTTCTAATACCGAGCTGAGACTTAATTAAATTCGGGTTATGAAACGTGTTCATGTATTGATTAGGGCATAATCTTGTTTTAATGCAGTTGATTATTATTCTGATCGTGTAACGCTAGGTCCAGAGTCGAGGGACGTGTTTCAAAATTTACCATAATCGAATTAACATACGCTTCTAGAGCAAATATAAATATATCAACTTTGTTATTTGAAAGGTTGTAATTCAACGGTGAAAGGGCAGGCTATCAAACCATTAGTACTAGGGTTGACAGGTATCCCATTCATAAGAATTCGTGCAGAAGTTTACCGCAAAATGTTTTTAATGGGTAGGTACATCATTTCAAATATTTTGTGGTTAATGATACTGTATTTATTTTATAAACTACTAGATGATGCCCGCGACTGCGTCCGCGTGCATTTAGGTTTTGGTGGGAACTGTGATTTTCTGGGATATAAAATAGCCTATGCCTCCAGGATGCCGGCTATCTCTGTCCCTATAAAAATCGGTTAAACGATTAGACCTTTAAGAATCCAGTGGGAACTCTTTGATTTTCCAGGATAAAAAGCCTATGTCCGTCTCCGAAATGTAAGCCGCTCCTTTCACCATTTTTTGAATCCATGAAACGGATGGACCGTGAAAACCTAGCAGACAGACAGATACACACTTTCGTATTTATAATATTAGTGGCTATGCTGCTATGTCAATTTTCGGGGTACAAGCTACCCATATAAATCGGTTTAACGCATGGGTCTTTAAGAACCCTGTGGGAACTCTTTGATTTTCCGGGATAAAAAGTAGCCTTTGTATTTCTCCAGAATGTAAACTAACTCTGTACCAAATTTCATCAAAATCGGTTAAACTGTTGGGCCTTGAAAAGCTAGCAGACAGACAGACACACACTTTCGCATTTATAATATTAGTATGGATTATACAAAGTGGGGTATGGATTTATTAAATAATTATACAAAGTGTTACAATCCGTGACATAAATATGGAATAAATCATACTAATGATTCACAGCTCGTAAAGTTTTTCATCTCAATATCGAAATGCTGTGGTTTATGTATCACCACCAATGGCGCCGGCGATTGCCGCTAATTAATTAGCACGTCCTACATGTGTATTAGCTGGCGAAGGTCCATTGTGTGTAATGTTTTATTTTTGCCCAAAGTTTCCTGATGAATTACCTTGGTCTTGTCTTTCTTTAACATAGTCTTTTATCTACAGAGTGTAACCAGAACGCTAACAAAAACTAAGACAAGAGATAGTACTGATGATTACTGATAAGATACGATAAAAAAACTACGAAAAAATTTAAATTTTTTTTGAAAGTTCACAATATATTGCATGTAAAACATCTGACTGACGTAAGAGGTCAACGAACGTTCCGTCAATAGGCTAATCGAAGTCAATACCGCTTCGTAGGTGCTGGGGCATTGACCCGAGTTTTGCACGCTATACAATGCGGGTTTGAAAAATATAAAATCACTAAAACTACAAGATAAGGCAAATGGTTATTGGCATTGGATTGTGTTATGGTAGTATAATAATAAAGCTAAGCTTTTGCTAGCATTTTGGTTACACCCGTATATCTTATTCTTCGTCTTAACGTTATGTAGAATCCGTTTTCCGGCAAATTCGAACCTCTCAACTTTGATCACGATTTATTATTTTTTAACTTAACGGGTCGTTCACCATTTTTAACCCCCGACCCAAAAAGGGAGGTGTTATAAGTTTGACGTGTGTATCTGTGTGTCTGTGTATCTGTGTATCTGTGTATCTGTGTATCTGTGTATCTGTCTGTGGCATCGTAGCGCCTAAACGAATGAACCGATTTTAATTTAGTTTTTTTTGTTTGAAAGGTGGCTTGATCGAGAGTGTTCTTAGCTATAATCTAAAAAAAATGGTTCAGCCGTTTAAGAGTTATCAGCTCTTTTCTAGTTTTCTTGTAGAAAAGAAGGTTAGATAACCGTTAGGTTCATAATATTATGTCAATAGACAAATGTCAAGCTGTCAAGATGGACGTTGCCTAAATACATAATTATTTATTTGAAAATGATGTTTTGGAAAACTCAGATACTTTGGTTCGTCGGGGGTGTTATAAATTTTTAATTTACACTTGTTCTAGTTAATCGATGCCAAAATCAAAATAAGTTAGTAACGTCGGAACGATAATATTTTTTATTATACTTATGCTCTAGAATATGATCCGGGGAACACATGATTGGACAAACATAGTACACTTATGATGAAAGTTTCGAGTATGAAGAAACACAATAAATTACCATTGGGATCCTATCATTTTACGGTAGGCGCCACATTTCAAATCCTTGATTATTTGATTTCTCGCTTATTCTGATTCTAATGTCGACATGACGACGTCACGCCAGCCCAGCGCTTTCTTGGGCGGCCACGAGTTTTCCTTTTGACTCAATATAACTTTTTATTGACTGATTATAATTCTAATCCGGATTTGATGACCTACTAGTTTTTATTCAGAGCGGTTGCGATCGTAACTCCGGAACCCGTTAAGTGTAACAAGGTAGCACGTTAGAAATCAATGATTTTCTATTCAAGTTCAAATGATCATCAGATACATTTGATATGATAATTGTAACTGACGGCTCTTCGAAACAAAACTTAATAGTTCACTACATATTCATTTAATGGTTCGTTTACTATAAACATTAAGTCACTCGGTCGAAAATACGACAAATTGCAGATAAATAAATTTAAAATTAGTAAATATTTCTATAATATACCTACAGCTGCTATTTTATATTTTTGGGTTGTGGTTAATGTAAGTCATAATAAATTAAATATTAGAGTTGTGTTTTTTTTCTGTAGCGGCTTGTTTTTGAGTCTATATAAGGAAATCTAGTAAACCGCAATTGCAGCTTATTCTTGGAATCTCAATTGTCATCACTGGTCAGTGATTCATGCCGTGTAACAGAGATGAGCTTAAGGGGTTATGGTCGAGAACGCGTAACGCTTATGCAGTCTTATGACGCATAATTTGTGGGAATATTTTAAGTTATGAGTTGTGTAATTTATTATTGGTTAGGTTATAAGGAGTTACTGAATTGCGGTTTTGGCTGACTTGGAACATGAATAGCTTAGCAGGAAAAATATTTTGGTTCAAGATTTATGCAATTTTTCATTAAGTACTTTGGGGATTTGTACCTGTTTCTTTAAAAAGATTCCGACGAATTGAGAATCTCCTCCTTTTTTGGAAGTCGGTTAAAAATAATGGCTTTCTGCGTCTTAACTAAAAAAAAACTAATTATTATTTGTTTGTTACATTATCGTTTCTAGTATCATTGAATCGACGTTATTACAATATTTTTGGTTACACTTTTAACTTTCGAAGACCAGTAGAATTTGCACTTTTAATTTAAAAAAATAAAAATAAAAACCGATTTCGATAACCACAAACACTAAAAAGTAGAAATAATTTAATTTATTACCGAATATATAATTTTGTATACAAGAGTTAAATGTAGTTAAATTAGCCGCACGATACATCTAATCTTCATAACTGTGACTCCACATTGGCCCCTCATTGCATTGCAAAAAAAATACTGGTTTATTTAAAATCATTTTCATATAAATCGAAAATTGTTGTCATCAGTTTTTTAGGAGTGTTCCCAACCTTTGGCCTACATCACAGTAACAATACAAGTTTCCGCTATTAAGGACGTTCCAGACTGCATGGGAACCACGTGCATCCTTATCTGGAGTTGTATCGCGATGTCGCCTATTATCTCAGTTTCGACCACTTTCGTTGCTTGTACAGTACCGTCGTGTACGCTGTACGCTCCTACCATGATGGATGCGGTGGTATCACGTATGTGAGGTCCCATACTTTGTAGGCTGTGGGAGAATGCTCCTATCTACCTTGATCTGATATCTTTCTTATGGGTAATACACACACTGTACAGTCTACTTGATGCATGATAATGTCATTGCATTGAAGGTTGCATGAGTAGGTAATAGGAAACGGAATACATAGCTAATAAATTGAACAAAGAACAAATGTTTAATAAACAGCGCAATTCATTTGCATTAACCATTGCAGTATGATATTTAATACTCTATTTTATTGATTAGTCACAACTTTAAAACCCCAAATCGCAGAAGTAAACATATTTTTGAGGTTTTAGTTTTCGATCTTATGAAACGAAATACTCTTTCTTGTATCAAAAACTTAATAACTAAGATTACATTTACTCAGTTATCAGCCTTTGTTTATATTATCTATTTAAGTTTCTTAGCTTCAGATTAAGTTACCAAGAAATTCTTTAAATAAATGTCCTGGAAGGCTGTAGCCTGAGGCCTTGGAGAACAGTATACCAGCAAATACTCTGATGTTGTATTTACTCCGTTCGGTTTATAACGTAGGTAATACCAAGTAACATCGTTTTGTGGTTTTTGTCTTTTTTTATCGGAGAATTTTTCTATGACACAGACCCTCGCCAAGAAAGATTTTTCAGCAATTCTACCTAAAAAAATCCGAGGTGGGTCAGCTATATTTCATAATAAATAGGTACAAAGAAAATAGCTACGGAATATTGGAAATAGCATAATCTTCTCATTTGATTTAAAATGGGTACCTTATTTATAAAAAGCCCGCACACACGTATTGACTGATTGGATATCTTGGATTACGGATTGGAGATCGCACGCCGATAGCCAGAGCGCATTAATCGCCATGTGATATCTCATGTAAACCTTTTGGCACGCGAGCTTGATCGTAGAGGTGGCCCTGAATCCGTAGGTGGTGGTTAAGAGGTATAATGTAGTTATAATAATTGCAGCCATGCTCCTCGCACTTACATAAATTTTCCAGTAAGGCCACGCATAGGCACGTCGGTCCTTGCCGCATGAAAAATACCCGGATTATAACTCGGGAGCGATCTACCGAACAGATAACGCCGCTAGATATAAATTATCTCACAAACGTAAGACGCAACTAATATTAAATAAGAAAGCATGTAATTCACGTTGGTTCGATCTGCCCGGCCGAGCAATAAAATACACAATTCTGACAGTTTTTAAATAATGACGTCCGTGGAGCTGGACCAGGAAATGCTTAGAAAGTTTAATACAAAGTTTGGCCTTAAAGTCGTCCAATCTCGATTTTGATCTTTATAGTGAAAAATAATAATTTTCAAAGATATATTCCTTCTTATATTATTCGTTTCATTCGATTTACTGTTCGATAAAGGATCAAAAAGTAATTATATAATCTGAAGTTCGTGACGGAGAGTAATTTTTATTTCAAAACCCTACGAGTACATTAGATCCATGATTAATAAGGACACAAAATGAAGTATTCAATAAGCTTATAATTGCCTTACTTGAGTTTCCTAACAACTAAGTTCAATATTGTTTCCTCTTCAAGTAATACAATCAAACGGACGATCGAGTCCATATTAACTTTGAACATAAACTTCACGTAAGACGCTAACTTGTTTTCTATGAATTTCTTGAATCGTGACTTTATGCATAATTAAATTGTTTACTCTTTGGCGCCACACTTCGAGTATAGTTTCGTTTTGTACATCTTATTGGAGTACTGTTCTCGAGAATTGTTTGTTAATAATGATCTTTTGCTGGAACTCTATTACCTCAATTATTTACTATTCGCGTATTATTTTAGATTTATTTTAATTAACAAAGCCGTTTTCCTTTTATTTGACGGCATGTTTGTTCTATAAACTAAGGATAAATTGATTAACTATACTTATCAATTTTGTAATTCTTGCCTAGTAATTAAAATTTAATTATTTTTAACAGACAGATTTATTTATTAGACTAGATACTTACTGTCGTGACTTATCTAGTTTGTTTTGGTTATAAGATAATAAAAGTTTTTGTGATTAACTTTTAAAGTCGTCTTAACTTTGAAATCAACGACGAAGCATTTAAGGACCTGTAGTGCAAAAATGTTTCTTGACAGACGTTTTGCCTGGGTCTGTGTTGTGTTGGACCACCCTTACAAGGAATTTAAGAGACATTCCCAAACATTATGGGCGCCACCTCTTTCTATATTAAAAGACATTTGTTATGATGAAAACAAACATATTTCACCAAATAGGCAGAAATGCAATCGGCCGCCGGTCGGCAGAAACGCCTTGTAATTCTGGGACGCCCACTGATCATGCGGTTTTAGGTGTAAAAAAATCGATTAAAGTATGGCGACACGCTGCGATCGATACATGACAATGTTTCATTTTTGACAGCTGCGCAGGTTTTTACATTTTTGTGAAATTCAATTAAATGTTATGCGACGCCGTTGCCTTTGTTACATATCGTTTTACATCGTCGCCGAGCTTTATTGATATTTCAATATTCGGAACAAGGCATTATAGAGTGCCGGAATGTCATAAACTTACACGGCAAACAGCTTTTGTTTTTAATTATCCATTAACGGTCATTGGAGCTCGTTCATGTTTATAGTTTGTCGTGTTTTTATTGCTTAAATATCATTAGATTTGATTATACACTGAATATTGATTTTTAGGTTATAATTTATAAAGTAGTGGTTTTGAATTATTATGAATTATTTATATGAAACTAACTATTTTTTTGTATTTGCAGATTCATGAATGCGGTAGACAAATCTCTTAAAGTAGGTGAAGGTAAGTAACATATTTTCTTTGAGAAAACTTTTTGAATTTTTTGCCTGTATTTATTTGAACTCATTATCTTCTCGCCAAACTTGACAACTTGAAATAACAAACATTGAGAGGAGTGGTATTATGACCGTTAATTTTCATGCGTGTGTGTTTTCCTTTAACATGTTGTCTGATCGTTTTTGTCTGTTTACTACATTCATTCAAAGATGGCAACCTCCCGAATGGCAAATGTGGAAGTAGGTTTTGTAAACTTTGCTGTAGGTACGATTCACAAGGAAAAATGTATTGCGTGGGAGAGACGTTTCGGTGAGGTGTTAATGCATGCCCATTGCCTAATTGTATTGCTTTATGAGACCACCATAAAAAGTGTCGTTGAGCTCTGCCTTTATTGTCACTAATTGTTGTTCTTTGTAGTCGCTCTTCTCAGTAAATATGGCTTACATCATGATCGCTGCTATAAACTTCACGTCAGTTGTATTTTGTGTACTTAGTCAACTTACTCTATTTTATTAAACTCTATCTTAGATCATATTATCAGATTATACGCGAGCGCATTGATCGAGTAGATCATACTCTCCATTTGCGGCGTTAATGTCTTACGTAACGAGATCATCAAAGTTGTTTAAGAGCTTATCAGTAATGCTGGACACAACATACGATTTCAATTAAAGATCGCTCGATTTCGACTCGGAATGTATAACGTGTTTAATAAATGAAGAGCTTCGATGACACCTCGATGACGGGTGACGAAAGCTGCGCCAGGGCTCTCGCTAGGTTGGTTTGTCAATAAGTCATAGCAATCAAAACTAGTAGGTTCGGTCCACACGTCCGAGATAATCGGCAGCTACACTTTTAATTACATTGACACAAATCGTGGTTATCATCGAACTTCTCACGGTGCCGAACTCAATATACAGAATGTTCATTAAGTCCTAATTACGAATGGGCGCCCTTGTCTTGGTCACCAAAACTAGCTTTTATTAGATTACGTGGGTAGTTTCAATTAATTGTGGGCATGCTATTATCTGTCGGCGTTTTCATTGGTAATGGTCTGTTATCGGTGTCGCTAAGTAGATCGAGTGAGATTTCTATTATAGTAAGCGCCACTTCCCTTTAAAATAATATAGGCCAAGCGGAGCACCTTTATCCGTCTCATTAAAAAGATATCATTGTTGTTACTAGACTTAATTAATATTTGTCTAAAGATTGGGTCATTATGAAAATTTGTTTTCATCTAAACCAGAATTTTGTATTGATAGTATAATTCTAATGCTTCACAATTTTTTTTTTTAATTTCAAGTCCATGATGAATGATTTAGGACCTGGGTGAGGTCTTGAAGAAATGTTTTTCAAGACAGGACATTAGTAGTGCACGTGTCTGGTGCTGCAAATGTTCATGGGCAGTTTACAGTTTTGCTCACTATTTTAATTTAAAAAAAAACTAGCTAATGCTCGTGACTTCGTGCTACACAAATTTTAAACCCCTATTTTAGCCCATTAGATATTGCATTTTCAAATATTATACTTTCTTAGCGGATGTCTACGTCATAATAGCTATTTCCAGTATCGCCATGCCAAATTTGAGCTCGATCCGTCCAGTAGTTTGAGCTGTGAGTTGATAGATCAGTCAGTTAGTCAATCACCTTTTCCTTTTGTATGATTAGATATATTCGCATTCTCTCATACGAGCTTCAGAGGTGTCATATATATTTATACACGAGAAAGAGGTGGCGCTCGGGCACGGTAATGCGACGGTATTCATATTTCACGCGTTATCGCACGCGAATCACATTCGCGTTCTGATTTACACGATATCTCGGCGTGCGGAATGTCCTACAGCGGCTACTGTCGGTCCTCGAAGGGTGGTCTTAATAATAACTGTCCGGCTGCGCATTTGGCAAACAGACCAGGCACTTTAATCTTCTATTCCGGCTATCATATTTTCTATAACTGATGATGCCCACAATTTAATCCGCGTGGAGTAGGGTTTCTATAAAATCCGTTGGGTACTTTTTGTTTTTCTGGAAAGAAGTACCTCTGCAAGTTTTCTTTGAACCTTGTATCAAACTCGGTTCATCGGTTGAGCCGTGAATTTTCGCATTTATTATAATAGACCATGTATAAATATGGAAGTATGGACCACGGGCATGTTCCTAATTGTTATTTAATTACATACATATCATGTTAGATTTTCATGAAATCTATTTAAATACATAAAATAGTAACAAAAATATACATGAATTTTCATAAAGTTAGATATCAACAAGTGTAAATTAAAAATTTATAACACCCCCGACAAGTGATGGTTACAGTAACTAGAATAAAGCTGATAACTTTTAAACGGCTGAACCGATTTTCTTGAATTATAGCTAAGAACACTCTCGATCAAGCCACCTTTCAAACAAAAAAAAAAACTAAATTAAAATCGGTTCATTAGTTTAGGAGCTACGATGCCACAGACAGATACACAGATACACATGTCAAACTTATAACGCCCAAACAAATTTTTGGGTCGGGGGTTAAAAACATTGCATTAACGATTAATTAGCTTTAGCGTCGTCAGGACAAACTGATGACTTGATTTGTTCGCTTATTTCTAGAAATCGTCTTTGTTAAGGGGCGTCTAAACGGGCTATATTTTACGACAATTTGTGGTTGCAATTATTGACCAACATTGCCCAGCCATCAAAAAAACATTTTAGTGCATTTTATGGCTGAGCAATCAATTGCAGGTAACATGTTGCAATATGGCTACAATAGTATGGCCTTTGATTCAGAACCCTTTAATGAGCCACACAATCCAGCAATAATGGCCGACGAAATGACGCTCATCGCAGCCGCTTACATTGTTTTGGCAGAAAAACGAAAAAAAAGGACACGAAGGTCGAGGTCGAATCCACAGAATGTGGATTCGACCTTACCTAAGTAGGCGTGACACTTTGGATTCCGTAGAAAAGGAATTAATGCTGGATAAATACTTATTTAAAAATTTTACAAGAATGTCTAAGAGCGACTTCGAATTTCTTGTGAACAGAATTGGACCAACATACAAAAGCAAGATACAAACATAAGGAATGCAATACCTGTGACTACAAGATTAGCAATAACTCTAGGGTATTTAGCGACTGGAGATTCTTTCAAGAGTTTAATGTACCTTTTCAGAGTGTCCGCTTATTCAATTTCAACTATTGTCCCAGAGGTTTGGGAGAAAGGGACGCGCATATACAGTAAAACAGAACAACAATATAGATGGCCCAGATATATTGCAGTATTTACACGCCGGCTACACATAAAAACATTTTGACATACCAAAGAATATGTGGCTATAATGCAGGGCCATCCTTAAAATATTGCATAGTGTGGCTGGTATTGCTAGCAATGTTGCCGGCCACAGTATTGCAGCCACAAATTGTCGTAAAATATATCCCGTTTAGACGCCCTATTATGTCTTGAGAATAAATATTTGGTGAAATAATTTTATCAATACAACAATAGATTAGTTTGTTGCGAATAAACTTTCTAAGTTTGCAAGTATGAAAGTTGGAAATATACTCGTAGTTGCATTTGAAACAGTGCATTTTGTACAAACATAAAATAGTTGTGGACAAAGTTGCACTGCCTGCTAAGGGGGACACCGGTGACAAATGTTGCCGAGATATTGCTATTGGGTACGTGATAACGTACGTTAAAAGATATAAATTTGTGACATATGGCAATAAAAATAAAAATAGATAACACAGTAATAATTTGTGAAGGCATTTTTATATTGGGAAAAGAATTTTAAAAATAAAGGTTATGTAATAGGAATATTTTCTCGCCGGTGCACCATAAAAATACCGAATGACTGAACGTGTAGGGGAACGGTTATCTTTAAATACCTAATCAGTCAACATCTCATCTCTGCCCACGCGTGGCGCCACGGAGAATGAGGCAACGCGGCAGGTTACAGAGGTGCATCGTATATTTAATTGAACTTTATTATCATTAGTTAAAGTTTGCATTACATTACGTTTTAACCTAACACAGTTTCTCAACTTTGCCAACAATAGAGCGAAAAGGAAAAAATTACCCACTGATTTTGTTACATGTGATTTCCTGACTTAAACGTAACTCTAATAAATAATCATTACCCACATTATAAATTTTATTCTAAAGTGTGTTCGTTTGTTGCTTTATTGGTTTGTCCTTCAATCACGTAGTTGCAACAGAGCAACGAATCGACGTGATTTTTTGCATGGGTATATAGTTAAAGACCTGAACATTCATATAGGCTTCTTTTTATCGCGGAAAACACGCGGATGAAGTTGCGGGCATCAGCTAGTAGATACTTATACAAAAAAGTTCTGATTCAATGCCTAGCCAAAACCATGGACCTAAAAAGTTTAATTTTTACACAGAGTTTATCTGAATACGAGGAATAAAGCAGGATTTTTCAAAATTCCCATGGGATAGGGATAAAGAAGACTTAAGTTTGCGCCGAAGAAAGCCGAGGGTGGTCGCTAGTAAATAATAATAAGCATAATTGAAAGTAGAACACAGACGCTTTAAGTAAGATAAGCTTAAGTTTAAACGACAATGTTTTCGCAATCGATTCATAAAGAGTCTCATAAAAGGATTTGATCGTAAAGCGAGACATCATAATCACGAATGCGTGCGGTAAAATCCTAATAAGCTGATTACGATGCAAGGGGGTCGCGGCGTGGGCGCATTATCCCGTATCGATATCGAGCTGTCTCACAATGCCTCTACTGATTGTCGACGATTGATCCGAAGAAAGCATATCCATATCCATGATCATCATCGATACGCGATGCGGCTGAGTATAACAAATAAATAAATCAAGATTTATTGTTTTGCAAGTGTCTTCAAATCGCCAAGTGAATTATATCACTTGCAAATGAGAAACTGGCAAACAAAATGTTGTTATTACGCTTCTGATCAAATTACTTTTTTTTCTTTAATCCTGACGTTTTTAGCCTGAATTCAAATTTGAACTCATTTCCAAACAAGCCGGCCTAAAACGGAACTAAAATTAAGTCCAAAGTTAATGATGTCGATCACTGAATACAAACTTGAGCTTATTTCCGAGCAAAACAGCCTAAAACTGTGCTAAAGTTGAGTCTAAAGCACAGAATATATGTATATAAATACTACTATTCGTAATCAACAACAGTTTTCATTCAGTTTTTGGTGCTCCTGTAAAATTTTATTTAGTGCAATTACATCGTTTTGTTCGGCAACCCCTCAAATAAGGTTTCCATAATGATAAGATTAATACAAACTGTCTCTTTAATGACCCCCAGTCTAGGTCTGTGGAAATTATACTGGCGTCGAGTCTGATGTTTTCCCTTGGACGTTTTCCTCTAAACTAATAAAGGAGAATCTGCGTCTTTTTCTTACGACTGGCACCTAAAGCACGCCTAAAGTCACGATATTTGACAGTTGTAAATTAAATAAGGTTAGTCTGTCCTTTTCTTATTACATTGGTAAGAAAAAGTAAGTTGCGTTTAGAATCAGTACCATTGTTTGTTTCTTTAATTGAAAGTAGAGTCGGTCTTAATTAAGTTGTGGCGAAAGCCTCTCTTGATGGATTGTTGCAAATGGAAATGTTTTATTTTTGCTTGTAAGCCGACTTGGCATGAATATGCATGTGTAATGTCTCAAATGCATTACCTCTTGGCTCGCCGTGGGAATTCTGCATTTACAACGCACGCTTTTGGTTCTTGATTTTTGTCTCGTGCTAAGAAGCGGTTTTCGAGGATAACTGTTTATTCGCGTGACGTTACTTACTCAATGAGATTTAATGTCTAGATATTAATTTTATATTTTTCTTTAATTGGATATGGAGTTTGGGTTAATAAAGTTATGCAGAAAGCTCGATATTTAGCAAAAATTGTACGATAACAAGCTGCCATATACTTGACAAGCTGACCGCCCTGGATTCGCTCGAGAACAATTTTTGAAAATAGTAAGCGAATTTTGAAAACAGTGAATTTTTGAAAATATTTTTGAAATAGCGGATAGAATTTCCAAAAATCGTGAACCGAAGGCATGTATGGCGCGCTATTTTCATATGTGAAAATTTTCACTTTGTAGTTCAAGTTTTTTGACAGGACAGTCGTTTGTAATTTTTTTTAATTACGACTTGTTATAAACGTATACATATGTATATTTCACAGTGCCTACTATATATTCTATTATTTAGGTGTGAATCTTTCGTACTACTTCAAAGGTCTTCCTGAGGAAGCGTCAAACCACGGCCATGGCTTCCGCTCACCCCGTCCACCCCTTTATTCAACCCCCTGCAAAGGGGTGTAATGGGTGAAAGTCAACGACCTCGGTCCAATGTTTGCGGTGCGATTTTGAAGACACAAACATGAGCTCACCATTATTTTTCCGCGGACCGTTATAGCTATTGATCGGGCGTTGTCTTTATAATTCAATTGGAGATAGTGTTTCCAAAAGTAGTTGGTTAGTTGTTTGTTCTTCAGTTTTAATCGCTTGACAAAACTTTATTTAATCCGTATAGTGTCTTTGAAATGTTTTATTTATTTTGTATAGTTGGGAAGATAGTTTTCGTTACGTTACGATTCTCTATTTATTATTTATTAGGATTGTAGTATAAGTTTGCGTGGTCTAACTCTTACAAAAAACCGGTCAAGTGCGAGTCGGATTCGCAGATGAAGGGTTCCATATCTATCATCGTTTAAGAAATAACACTTTAAATTTTCATAACGGTCATAATAAAATACACAGCATGTGAAAACCCCAACGCTCTACCTATTACGGTTCATGAAAATACACCTCGCTGACAGACAGATGAACGGACAGCGGAGGCTTAGTAATAGGGTCCCGTTGGGTACGGAACCCAAAAAAGTTAAAAATTTACCAACTATAGGTACTTTAGCTAGGTATTATACAGTTAATAGGTATAATATAAACAAACTCATGTCGTGCATTTTCAGATTCGTTGGTCGGCGTCCACTGCACTCACGGATTGAACCGAACTGGCTACATGGTCTGCCGGTACATGCGGGATCGACTAGGAATACCTGCTAAGGAAGCCATCAAAAGTGCGTAATTTTTTAAAGTATTTAATCTACATTCTCTTTAAAAAAAAAGTAGTGGTAGGGTAAGTTAAAAATTGATTTGAATTGTTAGAAATGATATAAGGTTTATTGAAGGTAGTTTAATAAAATCGATGTTTGGCTCATTCGATGTCATAGAATCTGTTGCGAGGAGGCCAACTTGAGGCATGAATACGGGTTTTTAAAGGTTTTTATTTCAGCCTTTCTCGGAGACTTGGAACAATTATTGAATACTAACGGTATCTTGAACTGGATAGCAATCGCGCCCTAATAAAAAAAAAATTGCCATTAGGTTTTTTTAGATTATCACAATAATCTCTAATCGTACGCACAACAGACGGAAACGTTTAAGTGCGGAAACCAGCCCAGAGAGAAGAGAAGAATCTCTAAGCGTTATGATCTAAGTCCCTCGCGTGTGTTTTGTGAGGACATTCCAATAATTCTTTAAAATATTTCAATAATCATTAAAATTTCTTACCATCTGTCCGAAGTATAAGCCCTTGGGTCCTGGGGATATTTCTGTTTGGTCGTGGTATTATAGCTATTTTATAAAATTATGGGGTTACAATAAGCCCTTAACATTTTTAATATTTCTAGGATTTGAAGCAGCGCGTGGCTATAAAATTGAAAGAGAAAACTACATCGCCGATCTTCTAGGCAAGCCACCTCCGCCTCCAGATGTTGGCAGAGATACTGTCGTAAAGCCGATTTTCAAGAGGAATTACCATACATATTCCTCACCACTGAATGATTATGACGATGTGTTAGAGCAACGTGAATCCAGTAAACGAAGGTTCGGGAATCAGTCGTCATATCGAAGTGATAACAATTATTATAATAATAGACGAGAAGAGCCTAGTATAAAACGCTTTAAAGGCAATAGAAAAGACTCAAGTTCAAACATGTCGACTTATCAATATGATTATACATACGACTATTGACGGTAGTGATGATACCGGATAGATAGTACCTAAATTAATTATATTTTTTACACTTTTATTCCTTGCATAGTGACTACAATGAATGTAATATATTAATTGTATTAATATATTACCTGTAGAACTTTTTTATGTATATTGTACTGAAAGGTTTTAATCAAACTGTGAAACTAAAAAAAAACGCGGTTGTTCAAAAAACGAAGCTTAATCTTCGGGATCTGCAATAATAATAATTACTACTAAAGTTAGCAATAATTTATAGTAGCTAAAGTTTAGTAAGTAAAATCGCGGATTTGCCAAAAGTTGCATTTTTACATTTTTATTTTAATCCTTTTCCCTTGCTCCACTTGTTTAAGTGAAATTCATAACTCTTTTTTTTTTTGAAAGTGTACATTTTGGTAAAGTGCCACTGCCATGCTTATTTAATTGCAATTTGCATTTGCAAGGGAATTGTAAAATAGAATGAAATACATACTGAATTTTACCGTTATTTTTGTATTTTTATTGATTACTACCTGATCCGCCCGACTCTACTTAGATAAAATTTGATATACCTACATAGATGATATATTACATAACCTATATTACTTCTGGATAAAGTAACTTTAAAATGATGACAGAATTATTATTAGTTGTACATACACAATATTATAAGATAACTTAACTAGGATTTCAAGTGACTATTGAAACATTTTAATTCCATTTTAAGTAACTTTGGATTATGCGACTAAGAATGTATAATATCCCGTTAACGGAACCCTAAAATCTAAGTCAGGTGCGTGTCAGAAATAATACGCTTATAGTAGGGTTCCGTAGACATGCTAGTTGCTGAGAACTTTGATTTAGTTTTAAAAAAAACCTGTAAGAAACTCATAATAATGTAAGAATCTACAGTGGGGCTGCATTTGAACTGCAAGTCGTTTGCAAAATTGCGGTTGGGCAGTATGATTGCAATTGCACAACTGCCCACTGACTGCGTATTTGCGGTGCAATTGGTAAGATTATAGATTTTAGATTAGAACATTCCGCGGGCAGTTGGCATACAGTTCTAGTTACGGTAAGTATTATGACTGTACGTGGACTGATCGATCGGCAGTTGCAATCAGTTGTGTCAACTGCAATCAAACTGCCGAACTGCAATTTTGCAAACGGCTTGCAATCCAAATGCAGTTCCTCTGTCTAGACTCTTAAGTTTATTTTTGTTTCTTGTTTTATTTTTCTACGGAACCCTAAAAATGACAGTAGATATACAAAAAATGTAAGTCATGAGAACAAGTCTAATTATGGTGAAACTTGTGGGAGCACGTATAGTGACGTGAATAGCTCGCACGTGCTCGATAGCATCGAGATGGTTTGGAGATGCGGATTGTGATGCTGCGAGATGCTGTCACTTGGGTGCTATGGAGACACAATACCGACACTGCTGGGATGAGGTATATTTATAAGTAAGTATTAGGTACTCATGAGGGACGTGTGGCTTAGTTGTGACAACGCATATCAATCGATTGTAATTTTAAGCAACGTTGACCCAAGTCGGTAACTGGATGGGTGACCGACTTCAGAGGTCCGAATTTGGCCTTTTCGTTTCCTCCGTGCCTCGGAGAGCACGTTAAGCCGTCGGTCCTAGTTATTATCACTAACATCTGATAATAACTATAAATTAACCTTTATTAACCAGGGAAGCGTGCCAAATCTGGTAGGGGTATGGAAAACGTCTAGTTTTACAGAGATATCCATCTTTGTATTGCCTAATTAAATTGCCTTTTAAGATTCCTTAACCACTAAACGGATTTTGATAAAAAGAAGGGATTTCGAAAAGGTCCGTTTAGTCATTGAATTCACACCAGTTGCAGTCCAGAGAGCTTTATTACCTAACTATAAGAAAATATTTTTGAAAAACTAGCATCGTTAGGAACTTACGCCATTTGATCCAAAAAAAATCAAGACTATACCTACCTACATAACAATAGAATGATTCAAAAGGTGGCACCGATATGAAGGTAAATACATCGTGTAAGTAGGTAGGTAAATATGTAACGGGATAATAATAATTGATGGCTGAAAAAGAAGCTAAAAATATTTCAAAATACGAAGAAATTGATAAAATCTCAGGCTATTTATTAAACAAAAGACAGTTAATGGTACGCGTAATAAACCCGATTTTCTCTACATGCACTGATGCCCTTTAGATTGCGTTTACGCAATGCCTCGTGGAAGAATTCGGGTGCACATATTTAGGATAATTGACATTTAGTTTTGAGCTTGTTAGCTTTGATATAATTGGCTGTTATTAGGTATCTTCGTATCTTTGTAAGTTACCGTCGAAGTTCATACATTGTACAATGTCGTCTCTACCCAGAACAGTGTCAACTTTGTATCCTCTAGGACAGACTTTCCTAATCGATTAAATCGAATGGATACCGAATTGCATCCTGGTATTCTTTTGGTGTTAAAATACGTAACGTAACGTAACGGTGGTGTAACGTAAAATGAATCTTTATTGATATTTAGACTACATTGCTAGACAGGAAAACGAAGTACTTACTTAAGTATTTTTTTTTTGTTTTGGACAGAGTTGGCTTTGCCTGCTCTGCAAAATTAGAATATACATAGAAAGGTTCTTTATTTAAATAAACTCACAAGTGCTTTTGAATCGTCAAGTTAGGCATCTACCATTGCTCGGAATGTCCTTTGCTCGTAACATAACAATAGATAAACAATTATATTATGCTCCCTGTACCTACTGTACGTAAGTTAGAATGAAAGTTAGCTGTTTTCTTATTATTTTAAGAATTTTCTAGGAGAAGTTACAACTAGGTGTCTTATTGGTTTCTACAAACAATTCACTCAAAATACTTATGTTAAGGTACGATCGTTATTGTCAGTGACGATGCCCCACTTCTACGACTCGTAGCGTGTTTTATGTTACAGAAAACTGACTTATGAACTGTTTGTTTGTTCAATATTTTCTCTGGTACAAAGTTAACGCTCGCGGTTGCTCCTGATTTATTTGTTGTCGATACTGGTAGCTTTCACGAGTCGCCAATTCTAGTCGCATTTATCGCTCTATTGTTTGCCTCCTAGGCGCTGATCGCAAGTGACTTGAGGACCTACCTAATTACCTGTAACCACCATGCATTATAAATATTTTATTTATGGATAGCCAAGTGTCTAGGATGGCTGTCGTAACTGCCTATTCTAAGTTTCAAGAGTTACAGGCGTACAATGAAGAGTTATCACATTTTTACGCTTCCGTACCTCAAAAGGAAAAGCGGAACCCTAATAGGATCACTTTATTGTGTGTCTGTCTGTCTGCCTGGTCAAGAAAACCTATAGGGTACTTTCCGTTGACCTAGAACCATGAAATTTATCAGGTAGGTAGCTCTTATAGCACAAGTAAAGGAATAAATCTGAAAACCGTGAATTTTTAGTAACATAATTAAAAAAAAAATTAAAATGTGTTTTTTTCAAAGTAAGATAACTATGCCAAGTGGGGTATCATATTATGAAAGGGCTTTACCTGTACATTCTAAAATAGAGTTTTATTTATTTTTACGCATATTAGTTTTTGATTTATCGTGCCAAATGTCGAAAAAAATACCCGAGTACGGAACCTTCGGTGCGCGAGTCAGACTCGCACTTGGCCGGTTTTTTTACATTCCTGACTAAAAATACTACTTTCTATAATAGGTGCCCACTGGAACGAGGTCCTTAATTCAGCGTAGTTGCGTCCACTTGGATTTAGATAGGTAGTTAGTTTGTAACACAGGTTGTAACTTGTGTCTTCGCTTGTAGAGTAACTTAAGTTGTAGACTTGTATTTTGTTTTAAAGGTCATTCGTTGATCTTAGGGTATAGAATAATATTCAGTCAATAAAGACTATCAAATACTTACTTATTTATTGCATTGAAATACTATGGTATCTTTATCAAATTAGGATACACATTTTAATCTAAACGTCGTTTTTCATGTTATACGAGCTTTTCTAGACAAAATTCGTCGTTAAATGCGTTATCAGCAGGTCGAAACCCGAAAGAGCGTAAATTATATCCACTTTGTTAGTTCCTAATAAAATTTAACATCTTAACTAGTGTTATCTCATATTTCTGTTACAAATCTTAACTACCTGGCTTCCGTCAAAGCATATTTCCTAAGATCCTTCGGTTTGAGTGACACGGATGACCGAATAATTTATGTCCATTACTTTGAAGTCGTTAAGTTTTAATGCGCTCGTTTACACTGGTGACAGTTGGTGACGCTTCGGGCGCCATTTTGATTGTTATCGATTTATCGGGGAACAATGTTTAGGTCAGGGCAGGACTTCGGAATGTCGGTCATTTATTTGTTAACAAAGTCACTAGGAAGTAGGAACCTATCAGTATAAACATTAGAAATTACTCGTAGTTAGGTAGGGTTTTCATAGTTTACGCATTACTTGGTTTTGGCTCGAACACGGCTCGAAGGACCAAAAATGTATTGTTGTCGTCTACCGATAGATGTCCACATGCCCACGCATCGCTGCAGGACATAGGTAGGTCTCTTTTAGGCATGTCCATACTACGTCGCGATCTTGCGCTGCCTGTACTATTTAGCAAGTTCCTGCGAACCTCTATGCTGCGAACTGTAACGCTTCGACGTCATCTTACATCTGTCATCCAGAGTGGGATCTGCAATAAATGTATCATTCATCATCATCTCAAACTATCGCCGTCGATCCACTACTGAGCACAGGTCTCCTCTCACAATGAGAAGGGTTTAATCTATAGTCCTCCACGCTAGCCAAGTGCGGAGTGGCAGATCTCAAATACCTTTTAAAACATTATGGAGAACTCTAGGCATGCAAATTTCCTCACAATGTTTTCCTTCTCCGTTACGGCAAATGATATACAATTGCTTAATAGGTAGGTACGCACATAACTCGGAAGATAGAAGTCCGCGCTCGGGATCGAACCCGGAGTCCTGAATATGAGGCCTACATCTTAACTACTGTACCTACCTACTACTACCGCAATAAATTATCTGTAGTTTTGTATAAATAGCACGTGTGAGATGTTAGGTATCTACCATTAGCTAATAGATAAAATAGTTTGAAACTGTTTTCATATTCTTCTTCTTCTTCGTTCTTAACCTTAAGGTTTTAAATATGACACCTACTTACCGACTTATTTTCACAGAAGGCAATAAAGAATGTTCCATGCAACATGGGCGATATCTTCATGGGTTATAATTCTTACATCCGTATTAACAAATCGATAAATAATTTAATTCAAGGAGTGCTCTCATAGCCTGGAGGGAATGCCGCTGTTGAGGTAGGTAATTTAAGATTAATAATGTAGGAGTTGTTTGCTTTTAAAATGAAGAAGCTTGTGGAAAGGATGATAAAATAACAATAAGTATAATAAATCAATTATTGAGTAAAATTATATCAGTAGACAGGAAACATTCCGAGATATCTTTGTTCTGACTCTGTTCAGAGTCTTAGCCCGAAAAATTATGACTAGGTAGGTACGTAACAGAAATTATTAAAGGAAAGCTCCAAATAAAAACCATTGTAGATATTTATACAAACAAGACGAATTGTTATGGAAGCTTGTCATAAACTTTAGTACCTACTCAATAAAGTTGTTTTCGGCCATTCGTCATTTAGTAAAGTAGTCATTCAGTTGTATTGATTATTTTACCAATTAATTAAGACAGTTATACGACTTTTATCTTCACTTAAAAGAAGATTTTTTTTCGTAGTTGGTCTTTGCGATAGCGTTTTGTTAGCAATAAACTTAATATAACCGGTTGATGGAGCCACCTATGAAATACGGAGTTTGAGTCCAAAAGGCTTAGTGGTAGGTTGTTACTAAAGGGGTCAGAGGTTCAAAGTTACTTAAATCTTAACTTAAGCTCACTTAGAACTACACGGTTGGTATAGTCTTATAATCGGGTGGTAAAGGGTTCGATTCCTGGCGGGGACTGTTTGGGAGTTTAGGTATAATTTCTATAAGTATTATTGTCTTTGGTCTGGAGTTGGACATGTACGTCAGGCTGTACTTAATACTATGTGGGCTTCACTAGATGATTACTGCATGTATTGTCACAGTCAATGTTTCGTTAATTTCGGCTTCAAAATTAGAGACAACAAAATTGTTATACCAAAAAACTTTGTTTAGGTAAATAGAGCTTGAAAATTTTAGAAATGTTTTTTCCGGTGTAAACTAAGTGACATTCGGAGGGACATGAAGCCTTCTACAATGTTGCTACTAAAGACTTCGTGCGCGGGAATTAGACAATTCCTGCAAAATAAAACTCATCTTATTTTCATACACGTGCCTGAAAAAATAGTATCAATTAAAGAAGCTAAAACAATGGCTACCTATAGCTTAATTATATTTATATTTTGCGAAAGCTGGTTTTGCTCACTGAAATAATAATTATATTATCGTAATCATAGACTTACGATTTTTTCGCTACGATCGTAATTATAAATGTCATCATAAGAAGACATACGTACCTAACACTTTTATTTATATATACAAGATGATGCCCGCAGCTTCGCCCGCGTGGACTGGTCAGATCTCCTGCAGCATCAGGATTAAGGAGTTGGAATCCAATTTTTTTTAAATTGGATTCCAACTCATTTAGATAGAATTTAAAAAAAATTACGCAAATCGGTTCAGAAATCTCGGAGATATCAGTGTACCTACATAGGTAGAAAATCATAACTCCTCCATTTTTCAAAGTCGGTTAAAAATGTATACTATGTTACTCCTTGGTTAATCCTCTACTTGTCCGTGAAAGTCTCGTCAAAATAGGTTTAGCCATTCGGATGATTAGCCCGTTCAAACAAACAGACACTTCAATTTTATTTATTAGTAGTATAGATATAGATTGTTGGGAGGCGGACAAATTTGCAAGAAGCCAGAGCGGCAGTTTCTTTCTAATTTAAAAATAAAATAAAATGTGTAACGTATTGTAACCAAGGAACATATATACTCTTTTTCTGTAACTGACATGTAGAACTGTGATGTAGAATAAAAGACTTGTCGCCAAACCGTTTCTTAATTCTTTTATTGTGTAGAATTTTCCAACTTACGTGTTTGTACCTATCTGGTGTAAAACAAATAATAAAAGTAAAAGTTGTAAGAGCCCCAGCTGCTGCAAGGACCTGTGGGCCGAGGACACCATCCAGATGGAACAGAGGCCCTTAGAGCCCACCGAATTTGTACATGGCCCTTCAGAACCGGCTTGGATTGCTCAAAGAACCTTCAAAATGAACCAGATCGCAGCAGCTCTTGGCAAAATTTAAGTGTAACTTTGTTCAATTTATTGACAATTTAGTGAATTTTAACGGTTTTATCGGTTATACATGCAGTTGTAATAGTTTTTTTTGACATTGTTTGATATGATTTTACATTAATTTGACTTATTTTACATTAATTTGACTGATTTTACATGTTCTTTGTATTGACTGTATTATTTGAATAGTATTGACATGTATTTATGATTAATGAAATAATTTGATGATAAAGTAATGAAATTAATGATTATTGATGACATAATGATTGTTTTTGATACTAAGAGACATTATTTTATATGAATAATAATGCTATCTCTGTGAATTAATGAATTTGTTGATTTGACTTTAAAGTCTTTCACTGTAGCCTTTTGACTGTAATTTAATATAGGAATTTGACTTTAATTTGTTAATAGCAACTGTTTGGTGGCACTAGACATTGTTTTGTTGTTAAATTTAACCATTGGACTTGCATAATTGAATTAGAAAAAGGTATAATTTAGATTGTTTCAGGGGCAGACTTACTGCATATTTTGTTAATAGAATTAAAGCGTACTTACTGTATCAATTTCAGGCCTACTCGTGCTTCCCAGAGGAACGTTAAAATGAGTGAGAAAACAGAGAAAGAACTAATCAAAACTCGAGCTAGCTTCAAGGGGCGTTTGACAGCGTTCTGTAATCACCTCAAGAGTATAGGAGACTCATTGAATCCGGTGCAGGTAACTGAACTGCAGCTGCGTCTTGGTAAGTTAGATAATTTATATCAACAATTCGACGAGGTGCAGTTGAGGATAGAATGTTTGGTCGATGACATAGATACCGTGTTACCCGAGCGAATTGAATTTGAATCTACCTATTTTAAAGTCCTTGCGAGAGCACAAGATCTTATCGCTCAGAATACTGAGACAGCTAATGAGGGTTTATGTAGTGAAAAGGGCTCGTCAAAGCGTGGCAGCCAATTAGTTAAGTTACCTACCATTGCTTTACCAAAGTTCAGCGGCTCTTTTAATAATTGGTTAGAATTTCGTGACACATTCTCTAGCCTTGTGCACTCGAACGAGGACATCAGTGATATTAATAAATTTCATTATCTCCGAGCATCGGTAGAAGGGACTGCGGCTATTGTCATTCAGTCTATTGAACTAAGTGCGGCCAATTACTCTGTGGCATGGAGTTTACTATGTGAGCGGTTTGATAACAAGCGCCTTCTAATTCAAAACCATGTGAGTGCTCTTTTTAACATTGAATCAGTAAGTCAAGAATCTTCAGAAAACTTAAAGCGTTTAATAGACTCGGTGAATAAGAATATTAGGGCATTGGAATCGTTGGGTGAGCCAACATTACATTGGGATACCCTACTTATTCACATGTTAAGTAAGAAACTTGACTCAAAAACGTTCCGTGAGTGGGAAGAATTTAAAGGTAGGTTACCGAAGGATACTTACATTAAGTTGGATTCATTGTTAGAATTTCTGCGGAACCGTGCAGATTTACTTCAAAATATTGAAACGTCCCGTGTGAAACACAGTCCTAATAAACCTAAGTCCAATTTTACAAAACATAAGAGTTTAGTGTCTAGTGTGGAACCGAAATCTGAAAACAGTGTGCAGTCAAGGTCCTGTCCTAAATGTCAAGGCGATCATTTTCTGCAGAATTGCAGACAATTTCAGGCTCTGAGTGAGCAAGAACGACGGAAGATATTACCACAGTTTAAAATTTGTTTCTGCTGTTTCAGGCCCGGGCACCTGTCAACTCGGTGCTGGGGCCAGCGCTGCAGGAAGTGTGGACGCCGTCATAACATCATGATTTGTACAGCTGAAAGTCAGAGGACTCCGAGTGGCTCACATAGTCAAAATGATAAGAGTCCTACCGGAGCTATGCCTAATGTTGAGGTGCCGAGCAACTCACCATTATGACTACTGTCATCTCATGATGAGAGCATAAAGAAAGACAACCCAGGGCATGATGTATTTTTATCAACTGCACTCGTGAAGATTTATGATATCCGGGGTTGTGATCGGATAGTGCGAGTGCTACTTGACCCTGGGAGTACAACTTCTTATATGACAGAGAAACTGTGCAGCTTACTTAATCTGCCTTTTTTAAGTGTGAATGAGCCTATATTTGGAATAAATAATTCAATGTCTCTGTCATCCAAGTTGTGTCGAGTATCCGTCAAGTCTCTTAATGAGAGTTTTTCTACGGATTTGGTTTGCTATGTTCTGCCTGCTATTACAGATAATGTACCTGGTCGTGAGATAGATATTTCTAGTCTGAGGATTCCAAGTGATATCTTGCTAGCAGATCCCCACTTTTATAAACCTGCGGGTGTGGACCTTTGTATAGGTTCCGATGTTTTTTGGGATTTGTTAGGTTCAAGAAGTTATAGGCAAGGTTATGATAAACCTGTTCTTTGGGAATCCAGATTAGGCTGGTTAGTTGGTGGACGACTTGTAAATAGGCATAACTCAAATAATCGATTTAACAAGGTATGTTGCTTATCTACAGATGTTTCCGGGATGTCAACTTCTCTCAATGATGACATCAATGCAGCTTTGTGTCGGTTTTGGCAACTTGAGGAAGTTAGCTGTCAGTCATCATATTCTGCGGAAGAGAGAGTGGCCGAGGAACACTTTGTGAAGAATATGTCGCGTTTAAAAGATGTTCGGTTTTGCGTCAGAATTCCTTTGAAAAAATCACGTGACATGCTTGGTGACTCTTTCGAACGCGCCAAACGTTCTCTCTTTGCTATTGAGCGAAAGTTTAGAGGTCAACCATTGTTTAAGCAACGTTATATCGATTTCATGTCTGAGTACCTTTCGCTTGGTCACATGACAGAATGTGACTTTAGCCAGGCTCAGTCGGGGAACTTTATACCCCACCATGGTGTTATGCGTGAAACTAGTTGCACAACTAAGTTAAGGGTTGTTTTCAATGCCAGCAGCCCCACGACGTCCGGCGTGTCCCTGAATGATCTTCAAATGGTGGGACCGACGGTTCAGGATGACCTTTTGTCAATTTTGTTGAGATTTCGAACTCATAAAATTGTATTAGCAGCAGATGTTGAGAAAATGTACCGGCAAATTGTTGTACACCCAGAGGATAGAAACCTGCAGTTGATTGTGTGGCGGAGGAGTTCCTCTGAGCCTATTAAGACGTACCAGTTGAACACGGTCACATATGGAACAGCCAGTGCGCCATTTCTGGCGACTAGGTGTCTCAAGCAAATTGGTCTGGAATGCAATGATGCTGAGGCAAGAGAGATTATTCTCCACGACTTTTATGTAGATGACCTTCTAACTGGTGCGAACTCATTAGAAGAAGTTATAGAAATACGAAAAAAGGTTTCTGAAGCCCTTTCTTTGGCTGGAATGCCTTTACGAAAATGGAAGTCAAATGACTCTCGTGTTGTTTCATCCCAAAATGAAGAACCACCAGTTTGTCTGAACATGGGAGACTCAGAAGTCAGCAAGACGTTAGGTCTCAATTGGCAGGCTAGGTCTGATGATCTTCGTTTCTCAATCGATTCTGCACCGTCAAATGTGCTTACAAAACGGGGATTGCTTTCAGTCATCGCACAGATATTTGATCCTTTAGGGCTTTTGTCTCCATGTGTTATTACCATGAAAATGTTGTTGCAAAAACTGTGGTTGCATAAGCTTGCTTGGGATGATCAGTTGCCATTAGATATTGCTAAGACATGGTGTGAGATTCTTGAAACCTTACCAGTGCTAAACACTTTAAGGATCCCTCGTCTCATTCTTTGCCATTCATATACGAGTGTAGATCTGCATATATTTTCGGATGCCTCAGAAGGTGCTTATGGTGCTTGCTTATACGTGAGAAGTATCGACGCGGAGAATAATACCTGTGTTCGTTTGTTAGCAGCGAAGAGCAAAGTCGCTCCATTGAAGCCGAAAACCATACCACAACTTGAGCTCTGTGGCGCTTTAGTGGGAGTGCGGCTCTATGAAAAGGTGAAATCGTCTCTGAGAGTTAAGATAAGGCATTCAACATTCTGGACAGATTCCACAATTGTTTTAGGCTGGCTTAAAATGCTGCCCAGCAGACTTACCACCTTTGTTCGCAATCGCGTGGGCGAGATTTTGGAAAGGACTCAAGACTGCTCATGGAGGCATGTTCCGACAGACAAGAATCCAGCAGATCATTTGTCGCGTGGTGTCAAAAATACATCCATTCCCTCGCTTGATTTATGGTGGTCAGGTCCAAGTTTCTTGAGACAGGATATGTCACAATGGCCTTCACAAATTGTAACAGTCGAATCTTTGCCGGAAGTGCGATCCGAAATATCATTGCTTTCAACTGTAAATGTGAAAGGTGACACGGATTTTATACGTTTCGATCGCTTTTCGAATTTTCTTAGATTGCAACGTTGTATGGTGTACGTGATACGATTCATTAAGGCTTGTAAAAGGCAAGCAAGTAATGATTTTATTTCAGAGGATGAACTCCAAAATGCCTTGAATGTGATGATTAGGATATCTCAAAAGGAATCATTTTCAGAATATGACCTATTGATGCGAAAGCAAAAACTACCTTCTAAGAGTCAGCTTCTGAAGCTTAACGTTTTTATGGACGATCAAAACATAATGCGTGTTGGCGGTCGGTTAGAAAATTCTTCATTTGCTTACGAAAAGAAACATCCTATTTTACTACAGTCCACACATAAATTTACAAAACTTTTGTTTGATTTTGAGCATAAAAAATTAATGCATGCCGGGCCGCAGTTACTTTTAGCGTCTATTCGAGAGAATTATTGGCCAATTGGGGGACGTAATTTAGCTAGGTTGTGCTACCATCAGTGCATACTGTGTAAACGCATGCAAGGCAAAGTGATTGCGCCTCTTATGGGTAACTTACCATCATCGCGGTTGCTTCCTGGGGGTTATCCGTTCGAGTGTACAGGGGTAGATTATGCGGGTCCTATTATGTGCGCTAATCGTCAAGGTAGAGGATGTCGCCTCGTTAAAGTGTACATTGCTATTTTCGTTTGTTTTACAACCAAAGCACTTCACGTGGAGCTGGTAGGTGACTTATCGAGTGCTAACTTTTTGTCCGCGCTGCGCAGATTTATTTCTCGCAGGGGAAAACCAAAGCACATCTACTCTGACAACGGCACCTCGTTTGTTGGCGCCTATAAAGAAATAGGCAAATTTTTAAAGGACAGCTGCATTTCGGTATCCGAATCCGTTGCCAATGAAGGTATTGCATTTCACTTCATACCTCCTTATTCTCCTCATTTTGGCGGTCTTTGGGAAGCAGGAGTAAAGTCTGTTAAGTATCATTTGCGCCGCGTCTTAGGTAATAGTAATTTTACGTATGAACAGTTAAATACAGTGTTAGTGCAAATTGAAGGCTTATTAAATTCGCGTCCTCTTACGCCGCTATCGTCTGATCCCAACGACTTGCAACCCTTGACACCGGCACACTTTCTCATTGGGCGACCACTCACTGCTCTTCCTGTACCCAATTATGAAAATCAACCAGTGAATCGTTTAAATAGATATCAACGTATTGAACAAGTACGCCAGCATTTCTGGACCAGATGGAGTAAAGAATACATTAGTGAGCTGCAACACAGATCGAAATGGCAAGTACCTACCTCTTCACTAAACGTAGGTGATCTTGTTGCTATCAAAGAAGATGGACTTCCGCCATTGAAATGGAAATTAGGAAGAGTTGTAGCTGTGTATCCAGGTTCTGATGGAATAGCTCGCGTGGCGGATATCAGGACAGCCAGTGGAGTGGTCAGCAGATCGTTTAGTAAAATTTGCCCACTTCGAGAAGAATCTTCTGGTTGAAAGACAAGCTTTCAACGCGCGGGGGCATGTTGGGAGGCGGACAAATTTGCAAGAAGCCAGAGCGGCAGTTTCTTTCTAATTTAAAAATAAAATAAAATGTGTAACGTATTGTAACCAAGGAACATATATACTTTTTTTCTGTAACTGACATGTAGAACTGTGATGTAGAATAAAAGACTTGTCGCCAAACCGTTTCTTAATTCTTTTATTGTGTAGAATTTTCCAACTTACGTGTTTGTACCTATCTGGTGTAAAACAAATAATAAAAGTAAAAGTTGTAAGAGCCCCAGCTGCTGCAAGGACCTGTGGGCCGAGGACACCATCCAGATGGAACAGAGGCCCTTAGAGCCCACCGAATTTGTACATAGATGTAGGTATTAGTTAATAAAAGGCTTTGATTGTGGCCTCCGTACTGCCTCCGTAGTTTTAAAAGACTATAATCGTCTCATGCGCAGCCTTCCATATGATAGAGCTTTAGCATCTAACATAGCACAAAAGTATACCTAGTGGTTGGGCCTTCTTTCATGAAAAATACTTTTGTTGAACAAAGATCTTTTAAGAGCTAATGTAGACAGACGACCGATTTTCATCGACATTATACCGTTGTTAGATGTTATCCTCAACATGCTCCCACGTTAGAGCATGTTCAAAGTATGTTCTATCCTTCTCTCCGTTAAAATCGGATTTTGTCTGAATTTATTCCGATTTTTTTGGGAAGTCTGCAAAGTAACTTACATAACATTTGAACTCTTGTCGGTTCCACTATAATCGGTTATTTGCTATGGTAGTTAGTCATTAATGTACTCGTAAGTACCTACGGATACTAGAGACGGCGGCGCCTATAAAATTCTTTTCAAATTGTATTGAAACAACAAAGTGTAGAATGCAGAGAACGCGGATGTATCTTCATTAGTATTATGTTTATCAATTTGTTCTACCTTGTTACTTATGGCAAACAGTAATTAATAATTGCGCAGCTTGTTAGCGTGCAATAAAAAAGGTTTAATGACTTAATTTACCGATATGTTCAAAAATCAAAGTTTGATCAGGCTGGGCGCACATTGGGGGTCGATTTTGAAGTATGTATAAACTAAATTTATAGTATCTGCATCTTTTTTTTTAAATATCGTTAAAAACGACGAAAAACCAACATGAAGATCAAACAAGAGCAATCCAATTAACTTTTAGTTTGAT
Source organism: Maniola jurtina (assembly GCF_905333055.1). Lineage (NCBI taxonomy): Eukaryota > Metazoa > Arthropoda > Insecta > Lepidoptera > Nymphalidae > Maniola > Maniola jurtina. Next base: position 10,247,602 of record NC_060040.1, on the reverse strand, counting down.
GATTGAGCTTAGTCATAATTTTTAATGTCTTTAACAAACAAATCCACTATAGGTAATACAAGAAGCTTGTGCTTATTAAAACTGACTGCAATGTATGGTATATGGGTGAATTATTGAAGTCAAAGCCTACGTATAAAAACAATATATTATCTAAAATAACTTACGATCTATCCATAGACTAAGTTCGGTGCGTCTAAAAGTACCTATTTCACCGTTGGCGCCAAACTAATAAAAATATTACTAATTTTAGGTAGGTACAATTATAGCTCTATTAATTAGTTTGGCGCCAACGGTTTGGGGTTTTTTAGACAGGTAATAATTCCAAAGCCAATTTCAATCAAATAAAACGACGTCATTGGTACAATGACGTCGTTTGTTTTATGCTAAAAAATGTATTGAAAATTGATTTATGTACCTACGAGTAAGTATATTATATAACCCACTGTTCAACCCACTGATATGTCAATTAGGAAAGTTTTGAATTAGAATTAGCGCACTAAAAAAAAATTGTCAATTTCCGTTATTATAGCAATTTATTGTAATGTCTAATCCGAATTATAAAATATGTTACCAAAACCGGTTAGCTTGTTAAAATTCTTCGTTTTCTGACTTTCGGTATTCAATGATAGATTTTTTCTTAATTTATTGAACTAAAAAAATATTGGTATGAGATTACAATGCGTGGGTTCATACAGTTCGAAGTTCGTACGTATATGTAAATTGGCATTTCCAAAATAATATTATATCTATTACTTATCTGAGGAATTTCCATAATACGGTACTCAGAAAGTGAGACGATTTCTATCCAGAGAGATCGCATATTGTAAGAGCATTTAATGTAGCGCTCAACATGACCTGTGTAAAACTTTACAAAAAGACCAGTATACAACTAGTGTTATTTACATCATTAAAATCATTAATGCGCTGGGCTTACTTTTACTCTATCTGCCAATAATATCGCTATCTTTATCATAACATGTAATTTTTACAATCTATGCAAGCTATTCACGCGACGCGTGTCGCTAACCACAGAAGGTACCATAACCACCACCACGGAACCACACGGAAGGAACCATAGAAACCAGTAGTGTCACAGCGATACACCGCCTGCTGCAGCTGCCTGCAGTCGGCTACGGACTAGTACCTTAAGTAATAATATATAGGTAAATTAAAATATTTGTTCCAAGCTTAGGCATGTGTTTGTAATTATAAGGGGACGCTTTCTTTATACTAAGATAGATAAGATGTTTGCTCCTCTAGTAATATGACATCTCTGGCGATAACTCGATAAGATTGTATGAGAAATAAATACGGTTCGGCTCATTACTTGTTCTATTTTTCGATGGATACGTGGAACTTTTATCTGGATTTGAAATAATATCGATACCAGAGCAGGAAGTGATTTATTAAAATTTGATCGCCTGATCATAGGGGTGCTTCTAAAAAATAACAGGCTTTGTTGACTTTTACCGTGGGTGATATTATCCTTGTTGATGTTTTATTTATTTATTTACAACTATAATATGACGCCCGCGACTTCATCCGCGTGGATTTAAGTTTTAAAAATCTTTTTAACTTTTTGTTTTTCCGAGATAAGGAGTACCGTCTTTTTTCGTCTCGGGATGTAAGCTATAGCTATTTGTATTAAGTAGATGATACCCGCAATTTTTCGGAACCAAGATCGATTTCCTTCCCCAGGATGCAAAAATCAAAATTGGTTAAACACATAGGCCGTGAAAAGCTAACGGACAGACAGGCCACGCTTTCGCATATTAATTTATTTATTAATTTATTTTGTTAGAGATTTAATTTTGACTCGAAACTAGTTCGTGTAGGATACGCGTTTAATTTACGCGATTAATTTTATTTTTATAGTTTGTGGATATTTTTTTAGAAATGAATATAATTCGGTGTCAATTTACGAAGGTCGTATTTCTAGAATACTAGTAAAAGGAAAAAAGAGGGCTCGTCCGGGATTTGAACCCGGGACCTCTCGCACCCAAAGCGAGAATCATACCCCTAGACCAACGAGCCGCTTGGTCGAAGTGCTGAATTTTAAAGTCTTATGAAATACAAAACATACAGCCTTATTTAATAAACTAATGGACGCCTGATTAAACATGATATACCTACCTAGGAACTAGCGCACCGGCTTCACATTTTACACGGGTAGCCAAAGTAATTTTCAGGTAGGTATATTTTTAATAATATTTGTAGTTATTGTGAGTTGAAATCTCTTTCTGTAGTTTTTCAGATTTACGTTAAAATATTCGGTTTCAAAGTTACGCCAAATATTACCGTGGTTACGCGGTCTTAAAAAATTTCATACAAATCTTTGAGCCCCTGTAATTTTAAAACTACATATTTTTAGAAAAATCTAAAACACCACAGACACAGATATTAGTTTCTAGAATATGTGTGCAAAATTTCATGGACTTTGGTTGCTTAATTTTCAAATGAAATTGGAACTACGATTGTATGAAACGAGTGACGGAGAGAGCCCTGTTAAGTAAGCACTGCCTGTTGGGAAATTTTTGCAGATCCAGGCGTTTGGAGGGAACATTCTTGCTTTAACAGTGAAGGAAAATATCGTGAGGAAACCTATACGCTTGAGGCATACAGTGAGAGTTGTTCATAATGTTCCCAATGTATTTAACCAGTTACTGACGTTCGCTAATGCTATAATTAGTTTGAAAAAAAAAGGTCTCACTTCAGCATAAACGTAACGGAAGCATTTTATTCTAAGTATAATCTTATTGATAGACTTGTAAATGTTGGATACATTTCATCAGGTCAAATAAAGCATTTTTCTTCCTTGTCGCGTCCATGATAAGTATAATCTATTGGTAATTAAGCTGTAATATATTGAGCATACATGTTTTCTTTGGCTCATTAATGGATCATTACTCTTTCTTACGGTTCTTAGGCCCAACCGTACTTATTTATAAGAACATGTGGCCGTATTTCGTTATGAATGAGAAGCGACGGCAGTTATTATAAGTTGTGGCATTATTTTGACTGAATTTAATATATTAGATCCATTCAGTCTATTTAATTGCTAATTTAACTTATTACAATGTCGAAGCATTTGTGTGGCCAGTCACTTTCTACAAAACTGGTCTCAATTCCTTGTATCAAGAACTATGACTAGGTGATTTTCCTCAAACATTGATAGTTAGTATAAGTAAAAAAAACACCATAATTCTATAGGTATAAATAAAAAGAAAACTGTCAGTCTTATAAACATATCAACTTATAGCGCTGGCTCTAAAATCTTAAGATTTATGTGCCTACGTAGGATCTTTCTACAAAGTAGACCTCTACTCTGAGAAATGATTTTGGGAAATTCCTACAAGGTTTTAAAATATCTGAATTCGAGGCGCGGGAGAAGTCACGGGCATCAATTAGTTTATTAAAAATCAAGCAAATAGGTACATATACTTTTCCGTAAAAAAGCCTTAGTTTCTATTCAGCTCATCTCTTCAATAACATACATTTTGATAAGTTAATTGCTTAAATTTTAGTTTAAAAAGTTCGGGCTCGTCCGGGATTTGAACCCGGGACCTCTCACACCCGAAGCGAGAATCATACCACTAGACCAACGAGCCGATTGAAGTCCCGTCAAAAATCAGGGACATTGCTTTCGTTTATTCCCCAGGGATAAATAAACCTACCTAAGCCTATTACTACTAACTACATACTACCTAGTAGCTACCTACTCTTCCAGATAATGTCTAACATCTACCTATCTGTGAAAAATTTCTTGCTGTTACCAATTAGGTTGCCTGATATTCAAACTCCTTAAATGACAAGGGTTATTTAGACAGTTATTAAAATGAAGATTATTTCGTTTCGATTTTTTTCTGAATTTTCTTTACGGAAAATAGATTTTTTAGAAAGCAAAATAATGTTTTTTGTCAACGAAACTCCCACGCTTTCTCTCTCCGTTAGTTGCAATATGACGGCATCGTATTTAGTGGTTTTACAGCCTCTCAAGATGAAGTATAGAGTGTATTTTGTGATCAATTCCATTTTAGTGGGTGCGATATGGCCCAGTGCTGTAAAGAGCTTGCGGTGTTTTCGAATCGAAGAGAGCGATCGACGAAGATACAATCACATGCTAAAATCTTTCACAAATGTATTTGCATGTCAGCTTGTTGTGATACAGCTGGACCAATGTACTATGTATTATGTAGTCACACCTGTATATATGCCTGTATCAGCAAATAAATAAAAATTAAATTGAATTGAATTTAATTTACTGAGTAGGCAACCTTTTTCAAAATTTGTACTTACCTAGGTTCCTAACATTTTATTATATTTGCAATATATTAGGAACCTAGGTAGGTACAATTATTTACAATCTGGTACATCCTCTTAACTCGCCTATTTAGGCCGTAACTTCAATCCATCCTGAGTGCTTAATCTGACCCTGAGAACCCAAAAATGATTGATGGAACTTCATTAATTACTCGTAGATAGTACGAATTAATTTTATTGTTTAACTTCGTGATGTGAGGTGAGTCACATTTTTTACTATGTACCTAAGTAGTTATTGATTATAGTAAACCAAGATTTTTATAAACTACTTAGTACTTAGGTACCTACTTTATGTAGCAGTTTACCTGTTTCGATAAGATTACAACTTACAGAATTAGACACACTTTGCGATAAAGCGTATTTTAATACTTTTAACTAAGTACATGTACGTTAACAACTAACAAAAGGTCACTAATCGATCGTTAGCCTCTGATATGAGAAGAATTTTCATCTGAAATGTTTCTTCGTTTAACGCTTTCTCTGTTGAGCGTACTGGGTAACCGCAGGTTTACGAGCTAAGTGCGAATTGGACGGCGGAATCTACAAACAGCCGTACAGCGCAAATGCCCGCCGCGCCAAGTGTGAAATAATTTTCCCATCGACTGACTGACTGTCTACTGTTAGTACCTAGTCTACGAGTATAGCCGACTCCGGTTAACATAATGTATCTAGTGTTGTTAAGGTAGGTACAACACAAGTAGTTATATTTCATTATAGTTAGCATATAGGTACGAGTAGCATAGGCACACATGCAAGCCTACCTATGTGCCTATTAAGAAAATTTCGTTGTACCTACTATAATTTTAATAGCGGTAAATTATAAGAACGTTGATAGCCCAGTTGTTAAGACGCCAACCTTCTATTTGGGAGGTCGGGGGTTCGATTCCGGGTATGGCGTTTTAGTTTTTAGCAATTAAATATCACCTGGCTTTAACATTGTGATTAAACCTGCATGCCTGAGAGCTCTCCACAATGTTGTGATTCGTGTGTGAAGTCCGCCGATCCGCACTTGGCCAGCGTGGCGGACACCCTTCTCATTCTAAGAGGAGACCTGTGCTCAGTAGTGGGCCGGCGGTGGTCGATCATGAAGATGATGATGATAATTATTAATTATAATCCTTTATTTGTTCAAACATAATCATTGATAAAATACCTTCAGGTGGGAACAAATGTTTTAAGAACTTTCCAACAGACATGCAAAAATAAAATAGCACATGGTAAATAAGTAGGTACATAAGTAGGTTTTAAATTATACATACTACAATGCAACTATAGAAGTTAAAGTTTATTTTTTAACCCCCGACCCAAAAAGAGGGGTGTTATAAGTTTGACGTGTGTATCTGTGTATCTGTGTATCTGTGTATCTGTGTATCTGTGTATCTGTGTATCTGTGTATCTGTGTATCTGTGTATCTGTGTATCTGTCTGTGGCCTCGTAGCGCCTAAACGAATGGACCGATTTTAATTTAGTTTTTTTTGTTTGAAAGGTGGCTTGATCGAGAGTGTTCTTAGCTATAATCCAAAAAAAATGGTTCAGCCGTTTGGAAGTTATCAGCTCTTTTCTGGTTTTCTTATTACTTTTATCCCAGGACCACCAGAGGTTACGTATTTTCTGACACAGGAAATATGTACGATTGAGTAGTGTTAGTAAGTACTAAGAAAGCATGCCTAGCCTACGTGCTAGCTTGCTTAGACGGCCAATTTTCAGGTATCTGATAATCAAGGTACATAAAACCATTACTTACCTCACGTAAATTCTCCAAACTGATTTTTACGTATATTTTAGGCAACATCCTTAAAAATATGTCGCCAATACTCCCAGACACTTCCCGCGTCGGCCGTATTGCTTTGCAGACGCTTTAAAGCTCCCAACATAAGTAATTACTTAACTGCACGTAAATTCTGATGCTCCATTTTTATATATGTCCACCAGACAACTATTTAAAAACCTTTTACAAGAAGACAGACCGATCCAGAGGGCCAATCATCCCCTAAATTCAATTTTAATGCCTCTGTGGGTTTGAGCGCGAGGGCATCATTATCTACGCGCATGAGACTGAGTAAGACATGTATTAGGATATATATTGACTTCTCTCTCACTCTCTTATAGTTTACTTATGTCAATTAATTATTAATATTAAAAAAAATCTGCTAAAAATTAAAAAAAATGGAGAATTTACGTGAGGTAAGTAATGTTTTTATGTACCTTGATTACCTGATACCTGAAAATTGGCCGTCTAAGCAAGCTAGCAGGTCCGTAGGCATGCGTTCTCAGTACATACATACTAACACTACTCAATCGTCCACATTTCGTTCGTCAGAAAATACGTGACGGCTGGTGGCCCTGGGATCTTTCACTATTGTAACAGAGGTTCATAATATTATGTCAATTGGCAAATGTCAAGCCGTCAAGATGGACGTTGCCTAGATACATAATTATTTATTTGAAAATAATGTTTTGGAAAAACTCCGATACTTTGGATCGTAGGCGCGGAGTTTCTAATTTATAAAATATTATAATCACAGTTAAAGCGAGAAAACATCAATTCAATTATAATATCCAACAGTCAACCAAAGGCCACGAACAATCAACCCAAACCCAAACCATAGTCAAACAATTTTTAGGGTTCAGTAGGTATCTGTAGAAAAAAAAAGATGTAGCCTCGACTGTTGTAGTCGCGTAGGTGTGCATGGCACCATTAAATATCGTAGGAGGCGATGACCCTCCGCGCGGCTGAGGTTCCCGCATCGTAATCGCTTTGTCGCGCAGGTTTGGATGATGCATTAGGCGCACCTTCTTTTTATTTTATCTGCTTGAACTCAGCTTATTTACTTTGACAAAATACGTTTAAAATTCATCATCATCAGGATCAACCCATCGCCGGCTCACTACTGAGCACAAGTCTCCTCTCAGAATGAGAAGCTACCACACTGGCCAAGCACGTATTAGCACACCTCACGCACCTTTGAGGGAGCATTATGGCCAACTCTTAAGCATGCAGGTTTCCTGACGGTGTTTTCCTTCACCACTTCATTGTCTGTCTGTGTGTCATCTTTCAAGAGAATCAAAACTTATAAATTGGGTACTTCCCGTTTACGTAGAATCATGAAAGGCAGGTAGCAATATCTTATAGCCCAAGCACTCTACTCCTGTGGCCCAAGTAAAGTGAAAAATCCGACAACTGAATTGTCGTTACATAAAAAAAAAACTTGTACGGAACTCTTCATGTGTGAGGCAGACTCGCACTTGACCGGTTTTTGAAAGTTATGTCAAATAAAATTTTGACATGCAATAACAAACAAAATGAAATACAAGCCACTTTATTCTTTATTTCATCGGATGAAAGTCGATTTCAATTTAATCGTAGGTATATCTTGAAAAGCGAACTATTATACGACTACGTAAAATGGGTACATTTTTAAAGCAACGACATGTTAGAAACAGATATTTCGTTTTGGTCGTGTTAAACTATGTGAGTCATTCAGATAATTCTTGATTTAGTGATGTTCGGTCAAAAATATTTCATGGAACGTATAATTAACATAACATTGATGTTACTTTTGAAGAGATATTAGCTGCCTTATTGGATTTATATTATTATAGAAATTGGGTTTTAGAATGGCACAAATAAACGGTAATTTATGAATAAAAGTTTAAAAAGCGTGAAATAAAAATTAAATTAAAAATTTAAAAAACCCCCGACACATAAACCTCTAAAAAGTAAAAAAATAATAGGTAAGTATGTATGGGCCCTTTAAGAATAGTATAAATAGTAAAGTTTTTATCCAAGCGTTCGTTGCGTCGGGGGACCGCTAAAGTTAACAAAAACTATTCTTCCTACAACAGATGACTTTCATAGTTTATGATAGGTAGCGGTCCCCTGGCGCAACGAGCGCTTGGATAAAAACTTTACTATTTATACTATTCTTAAAGGGCCCATACATACTTACCTATTATTTTTTTACTTTTTAGAGGTTTATGTGTCGGGGGTTTTTTAAATTTTTAATTTAATTATTATATTCTTTAAAAATAGAAATTGAAACTTCTAAATTCTATTTCTATTTCTCTAAACGTTTTCTTTCAAGTTTGGATTACTTCCAAATTCAGCATTGTATTGTCAATCCATATAAAGGTCGTTGCCCACATTGTTAAGAAATCGTAAAACTCTAGCCTTATGTCGTTGTCGTCTCAACATTTTCAACCAATTAGACATCCGCTGTATGAGATTATCTCATCCTATACAACTCCTCGTTTTTTTTTTTGCAAAAAAAAACGAGTTCTGTACCGCCTGTGTATCTACAGCCCCCAGCTCAGCTGGAAACTGGAGAATTGAGATCGTCCGAGTACCTAGCAAAGTGTCTGCGTCTTTCTACGCCGCCGCTACGTTTTTCGGCGCGCAGTAGGTACCTAAACCACGACAGTACGAGTATATTATTATCACATTTGATAATAATGGTTGTGCTCAAATACAGTTTTGGGTTTATACAGAGGTGGCAAGTGAATATAGAGACGTGTTGCGTAGATATGTCTCAACTCTCATCCCAAAATAAGATTTAGATAAATATGATTATGGTGCGGGCAACTTCATTAAAAGATAGTGCGGCTGCGCTACATATTCGGCACTTGCCACTTCTGTATTAACCGGCCGGCGCGTAACTTTGAACTATTTTCCCCCTAAATAACTATTATATTAAAATAAAAATACTCAATTTTTTTGCGGATGATCTCCGCTTTGTAGTGGGCGGTTACCTTTCGTTGGATTCTATCTACATTTCCCGATTGCCAGTGCAAGCCAGCCGTCCAAATTCAACGAAGCATTCGGATATATTCACCACAATGGTGTAGCAAATGACTGTTTAGCCGTGCGCTCTTGTTACGTCACATTTGGATCCTAGCCATAGTACAGCCACAAAATTCAAGAAAGTACGTACGAGTAGGTACTTGCATAGTAAATACCTTAACAAGGGAAATGTGTTGTAACGATCGTCGTAAGTTCCTTACTAAAAATTAAAGAAGTGGAAAAATAGAGAAATCCTGAGATATCGTGTCTAACGATGTTCTTATAGTCTGTCCGGAAAGAAGTCTGTCTGTGTGGAAAGAAGTTAGTATATAGGGCTCTCTGAAATTGAACAATTGAAAAGAGCAACCACCGAGCTTCTTGCTGGTCACTTGTAAAAGTTTATTTGAATGAAATCTATTCTATTCTATTCTCTATTACGTCGCTCGTCCCATACAAATGATAGAAGAAAAATTTCAGTGGGCATTAACCATTTTGAGTCACTAACCAATCACAAAAATGTTTTCATGTTTCAACGGGTTTTAATAGGGTATTAGACTGTAGTAATAAAATTGATGTAATTTTTGCGGGAATTTTTTTATGTTAAAAAATTGAAAAATATTTGTCGTTTACGCTTTGTGACGTCATTAATCGCCTTCCGTACTGCGTGACGTTAATAATTATTCATTATGTTAAAAATAACGAAAAATCTAATTTTTTAAAATAATTTTCTTTAATAATGAATTCTAGCCCCATAAACTACCACTATACAAAACATCACATCAGTCACCTACTACAGTCCAAGATCCTATCAACTATCAATACTTTAAGTAAGTAGGTACCTACCTTGTTTCATCAATCTATTTGAAGTTAGTTCCTCAATTGTCATAATAACCATTAAAATATGAAAAGCAATCCAGAAATTTTAAATCACCTACTTAAAACACACAACAATGAGTCGACGAGTAATAAAAATGCGAGTTGACAGTTAATACGGCGGCAAATAATAATTTTATAACTGCATCCGCACAAAACCAAAGTTGATATGGGCAATAAAGCCGCGGATACACGAGACGTTGCAATTACATCTCAAGTACAATGAGCGTGAAATTGTTGCTGCTATTGTGAAAACTATACTTTTCAATAAGTGTCTAGTGTAAGGAGAACAGCTATCTACTGTTTACTACTGCTACTTTCTTAGAAGTGGTGATAACTGATAACATACTAGTTAAGGTGTCTCATCACAGACTTTTCGGAATAATGTAGGCACATTTTAAGCAATTACGACTCGTACGAAGCGATTTGCCGCCTCGTTTCTAATACGCACTGCTAGAATATAGAATGACCTTCCGGCTTCCGTTTTTACCGCTAGCTATAAGTATTGGTGCTTTCAAAAGAAGAGTGAATAGGCACCTTCTGGGCAAGCGTGGTTTACCTTACACTGCATCATCTCCTGTTGGTGTGATTGCAGCCAAGCGCAGGCCTATTTAGAAAAAATAATAAAAATTAAATATTACTTGCTCTAACTGTGAAGGAAAACATCGATTAAATGACTGAAGGTCACTGAAAGAGTTAGTGGGCTTGTAACCTTTTGTGAACTTCTATGTGACTTCTATCTAATTTTAAAGAATAGTTATTATGTCTAAGATAGACTATTTTTGTACTCCGGTTACGTCTGCGAACATATTTCGTCGCTGAGGCCTTGGCACGCGTTTAACTTTCAGTAAACGAAGATCGCTCCTTCATTTGCCTGACAGAATCAGGAGGCGAGGAGAGACTCGAGGAGAGCGTGGATGCGAGGTGACAGATGTGATTTAGGTCTTTCTTGCCTTGCAGTAAGTACATTTAATTGATAGTTAATTAATCCTGCTTGTATACATAGACAGAATAATATAAAAATATATAAATATCTTTGAAAAGTAGATAAGTATGAAAGAGAGGCGAAAATCTAAAGAAGCAAAACCCACAAAAACCTATAACTTTTTCGGCCAGACAAACGTTTTAGTTTGGACAAATATTTAAATTTCGCAACTTCACAATGAAACTGTAACACTCATGACAGTTGCCGAAAAGTAGGAAAGGCCCATGAAATATGAACGTCGTCTCGGTAAGCAATTTGAGGTTCCGCCGGCACATGCAGACTGTGTGTGCAATGTGTTTGCAGTTCGATCTCGTGCCAAAATTGCCATCTTCCGCCAGTGCTCGCTGACGAAATGAGACGGCTTGGCTCAGGCTTCTGTATTTACCTACTGAGGCGGCTAATCTTACAATACGTGATATTAAAATAACCATAGGCTTTTTACACGCTTTATATATAGCTTCACCTGTGACTTCCTTCAGGAATGATTACCTAACTTTAAATTAAGTTCTCATGTAAGTGACTGAAGTCTTTTGTGAGACTAAAATGTCTTTAAACCTAAACCTAATTTAAGAGAATCTAACAACGTACTTCTTAATCATTCTAAATGAAGTATCAATTCGAAACTTCTGCAACTCTGATTACAATACAAATTCAATTATATGCTACCGCCAAGCTTGTATACTGATGGAAGTAGGAGAAGGCCACATTTTATTATAATAGGTCTGTCGCTATCGCTATCTATAGGAAGTTCGCGGGTAGTAGTCGAGATTTAGTGTTATATAACTTCATCTTGCGATGTTTCTACTTGGTGAAGATCTCACCTGCCCTTAAAATTCACTAGAGCAATCAAATCTAGGTAGGTACCTATCTTACTCGAACTGCACTGTATTGCGTCTTCTTACGAAAAAGAAGCAGAGTTCTCTTATGAGAACAACTGTAATTTTGGCATCATGAAACGGACATAGACCTAGTACATTGGAGTAGATTAGTAGGTTTGGTTGAGTTTTGGCACGCATTATAATTTGTAAACTATCGGGGTTTTAAGATGTGCTACAAAGTAGACTTGTTAACATTCTTAAGTATAATTAATAACATTTTAAAAAAGGTCATTAAAAGATAAAGCAGTTATAGGTATCTAAAAGCTTTGCTGGTAGTTTACCTACTGTTATTCATACCGAATACATAGGTATACCTACGGTCGAATTGATTGAAGTCAACAATTTTTAATGATCAGCGCGACTCTAACTACTTAGGTAAGACTTTACATGAAATTGTCTATAAAATATAATACCTGAATTATGTGACAATATGCAGCAACTAGGTATTTGGGTCAACCTGAAGACTAAGCTATTAGCTTTTAGAGCTGTAAATACCTATACAAATAAGTCTTCCAAGGAATTTGTACAAATAAAATGCTCATGATCATTTAGCCCCGATGACACAGGTCATATTTATTTTGCAACAACAATGCATTATGACTGTTAAAATTATTATGGTTGTTATTTACTGCGCTGCGAAATCGTGTGTATGCAAATGACATGGTATGCGATTTTCTACAGATTCATCTTATGTGCCTATTTGAAAATTAGTGTGCCGCTAAAATAACGCTTAAAACGTGTTATGACACTGATTATTATGCTTTGTTTGTTCGTAAACCGCTACCTACTGAAGTTTGAAATTTGTCATTGTAGCAGATTGTAGAAATAGTCAGTTTTAATGTTTTAAAACACTAGCAAAATGTGTGAATTTTGTCATTAAGTATATGAAGTATATATTTATAAAAAAAAGAAGCTGAGAAGCTGTTACATTGGTGACTTTAAAACTTAAATACGAAACAAATCATTATGTTTGTCAATTACTCAAATAGGCAGTCTCGGGCTTCCGACGGGAATTATCGAAATCGCCTTTTAACGTCCATATTTTCATAATAGACGCTAACGGAATATAAGCTTGTCCTCCATTTACAGTTATAATTATCGTTTGGACACAAGCGCGGTGTTAATGCCACAAGTTTTAACTCCGTGATGGCGCATACAAAACGCGATTAGCAAGTCTTTAAAATTATACATCCTCAAGAATGTAACGCCACATTGTTTTCGTGTTTAAAGCGAAAACGCTGTGGATGTATAGTCGAAGACAAATTGAAAATGTGTTTCAATTTTATTTAATATTTATTGTTTTTTGAGCGAGGGATCGTTTTGTTTAGCTTCGATGTGCTGAATGAAATCTTGCAAAGGATTTTTCAAGTATTTCTACTGAGCTAAACTAATTCGTTGCCTATTGAACTTCGCAGGACTATAATACAACACACACCGAATGTACCAAGTGACGGCGAGTGGAGTGCGCTCTTTTTCATTGTAACAATTTCAACCCTTTGTTAAAGTCAATAAGCTGAGCTTAAGTCGATCAAAAGAAGAAGCCACGCCTCGACACCACTCTACTCCATCTGCTGTGGTTACACCTTAGTTATCTGATTAGTTCTGCGTTCCAGCCCCTCCACCTGCTGTTGCAGGGGTAATTTCCATATGAATTGGAAAGACTATTATGATCTGCAAATTGTGAAAAGATATTGTGGGTAGCAAAGTACCAATAATAGATTTTGTCATTGAAGTTTGGATTCAAGCTCTTCAATCCTGATGCTGCAGGAATAAACGAAATAAAAAATGGTTTAACCTATGTTTTATTTCAATTTGGTTTTAAGAATAATATCGTTCTTCATGCAATATCCCGAAATGTGTGCTGGTGCTGTGTGTGTACTTAGACGTAAATACGTAGGTACTTAGGGTACTTATCAATAAATAACCGAAGAAATGGGACGTCTAAAAATAAAACCCAGTTGTAGAGGTAAGTCTAATTCTGATGGAACATGAACTTATGATCTTCTGTGACCATAAACCACGTCCGTCGCCGTAATTTTATGTGTTTTCTCCTAGTTCCCGTCCGCAGGAAATTTAATGTAGAGTACGGAGATATGCTATCGCTGCAAAAAATTTGTGTGCGTGTTTTGGACGGTAAAAGTATTCGGTCGACGAATTGCGTGTTTGTTAACTTTGGCTAGCACTTACCGAGTTATTTCGATATTTATTTGTTTAACAAATAATAATTTACCTTGTAAGTGTTAAACAACTAAGTATTAAACAATTTAATTATTATTATTTTGTAGACACCTATGTTTTTTGGTCCATATGCTACTGCAAAAGCCCGAACATTCTCATATTTACTAATGTAGTTCGAGCTTTTACAGCACTACAGAGTAAGCCAAATAGTTTGTGTTTTGTACAATGAGCATGTGGTCAACCTAAAATCAAACTAAAGGTTTCATACGCACCCTGGTCTGAGAAGAGGACTACAACCTACAACAAACTCAACCAGTTAGATATTATTATTGTCATCACCATCTTACAACCTCACTACAACAAGTTTTCTTTTTAAATTAATCACCTTTATTAAGGGGTGTTTTCACTTTCGATAAAACGTATCAGAGTCTTCAGAGAACTTGAATGGTTTTTGTTATTATTTATCTATTGAACTAAGCTAAGGATACAGCCTTAGAAAAAGTTGCATAAGCTAACGAAGTCACGGACAAAAACTAGTTTTAATACAAAACTACCGTTCACATTTGTGCGCAAGTAATTGATTACTCAATTAGTACGGGTGTCAGGTGGCGCCCATTTTATATGAGTTAAATTGATTAATAATGTCAATTAAAGCAAAGCGAGCTTTTTGTTTCGGATTATTTAATAACTAACTTTTTCTCACGGCTTGTTCACACTACACAGTACACATGGATTGAGGATTTAGATCGCGTTAGAATTTCATGAAATCCGTTCTTAATGAGAACTTACCTAAAGAACTTACCTACATGCAAATATCTCAGTTTTCTGGACTAGGGGTTTGTGAGGTTGATACTAATTTTAATAATTATTTTTCCATACATTTGCACGAAAAATGGTATACCTAATCGCACAATTGTGCATAAATAATGAGGCAGGTACTGTCGTACAGCTTTGGTCACATACAAAAGACCGTGCGGTCTATTACTATCGCACATGAGTGATAATATTTTTATAGTGTCAAAATGGTCGCCAAACAGCACAGCTGTTTTGAGGTCTAAGGAATAGTGTTTAACGTTTCTTTTTTTAATACATAGTACCCAGACACTGAAGTACTGTATTAACCTTATATTTAGTGGTTAGTGGTTAGGTACACATAGGTACGAGTACCCATTTTTCAAACGAAATTACAATTTTCGAATAAACATGAATGAATGAGGAACATTTAGGTCGAAATAATTGATTTCCTGTTCTATATGTCAAATAAAACTCCATATATCTCTCCGATCTCTCCATAATATTTACGCGATTGACACGTCCAGCCCTTCAAGCTGTTATGGCCGCGCGCCCTCGGACTGTCAGCTGTCAGTTTAAATCAATCACTCTCAAGTGTTCCACTTCTGTCTGTCTGTATGTATCACCTAATGTAACGCTATAAGGTTTGATTTCGGTTTTAATAAAGACATGCAAAAAGATTGCGGCCAACTGGATTTATATTAATGAGCTGCCTCAGTGTATGCTCCTTTTCTGTTATTATCGGAAATAATAACACTTATAATAATATGTTATACCAATAGAGATAAATTAAATAATTGTATTAGATGAAGACTTTCCAAGTTAAAATTGCACTTCCTGTTGGCAGATTTGAAGTTTAGATTAACAGGTGTCGTTTCTTATACTGATCGGTACCGTCGGTACATCGCGACTAAGAGGAAATAATTATTTATTGATTAGTGCTTGATATAAAATCCTACTTTAAAAAATTGGAAAACAACATTTACCAGTTTAAAATACTACTTCTGTATTTGGTCATAATATATTTTGCACATTTACTAACCAATGCGGCAAGCATTAGTAGGTTATTAAGCGATTTAAAAAAGTTATGAACATTTTAACATTTGAATGAAATAAAGTTGAAAAATAAAACCCGACTGTGATCGTCTTAATAAACGCTGAAATATTATAGTAAAATAGTTTTTCTGTCGCTTGGTATATTTTAATGCTGTATTACATTTATTTTTATGAACTCAAAATTTTCTCCTCTTTCATTTGACGCCCCACTCGATACAATAGCAAAAAAAAATTTTGGATACCCCACTTTTTTTCATGTAATATCCGTTAGGTCAATTTTTATCGTATAAAATGTAGCCTATGTCACACAGACCTTTACGACGAATCGATTGACACCTCATTCATCAAAATCGGTCTAGTAGTTTAGGCGCTACGGTGGAACACACAGAATCTGGATACAAACATAATACACATACACACATACACACACACATACATACATACATAGACTGCTAAAAATTAAAATCATGACCTTTCCTTTTGGCTTTGCCGCAATCGGGTAAAAAGAAGACGATGCAAGAATTTTTAAGATCCATTACCTATTTATCATTACTTCTCACCTTGGCTCGGGGGCTCGGGCCTGGCCGAGGCGGCATTGGATAAAAAAGCACTACCTGCCGAATAATGTCTTCTGAGAATGTAAAATTGTAAAGACAAACAAGGCAATAGTTTGTTCTACTGGCCACTCGGACGCTCATACGGTGGGCTGTGAAAAATACAGTTATTATTAATCCATTTTAAACTTTATTTACAACGCAATAAAGACCGTTATATAATAAATAAAACTTTGGGATGGCATTCATCAAGCAACACATCTACGAGTGGACAACGTTAGTAGAGCGGACAGAAGCGTTCGTAGAGTTATCACTTATAACGTAACGATAACGCTCGTCAATTACAAAAGTCTTTGGCATGTGGACTGAAGATGATAGCCTCTTACTATTGAATCCGTTACTACGACCGCTGCTGGATACACGCTCTTTTAAGAATCGAACTGCAGTCTTGTGCCGAGTAGGTACTCTACGGACGTAGAGAAACTAAGATCTCCCCATCGTTCGCTGAGTGATTCTTGAGTTTTCTCATCAGGTCCATAGTTAGCCACTTAATAATGAGTTTAGGCTTACTTCATGGTTTATCGACATAGTTTATCGTACCAACTATGGTACTGCTAACATCCCATTGTTTACACAGTAATCCATATTTTTGGATCAAGAGATCCGGCACTTTTGCAAAGGTGAATTTTACGTAGTATAGAGAACATCTCCCCATCAAGGGGATGGACGGTATCGCTTTTTGGATCGTACTAAACGTTGTTAAGTTGAAATATGAGCCTGTTTACAGAAACGAGGAAATGAGTAGAGGAAACGAATTATCTGTATCTTTGGACGCTGAACTTTGTTGCTACTTTAATATGAATTAGTATTTATTGGATAACTGGCAAATAACAACCTCTCTCTGTGAATAATACGTCAAATGGCAAACAAGGGATCCAAACTTCCATTTTGATGATGTACTCGTATACCTAATTTTATTTCAACTCAAACTTCCAATCATACCGGCAACACCTCTTGAGAAGCTAAGGCAGCTTATCAGCAGTAGCATGCATGTCATAAAGGCGTTAAAACACTGCCCTACTTGTAACAAGTTAATTGCTATTTTCCATTGACCTGCTACTAAAAATGCGGAAGTGTCTGTCTATCTATCTGTCTCTCTGCTAAATTTTTGCGGCCCAACAGTTTAATCGATTGTGATGATAGGTAAAGAGTTAGCTTACATCCCGGGGAAGGCTACCTTTTTCCCGGAAAATCTATGAATTCCCACGGGATTTTAAAAAACTTAAATCCACGCGGACGAAGTCGCGGGCATCATCTAGTTATTAATAATTTCTGGGAACCGCGTTGCGTTGAACAACGTCCCATTGCGCGATGTCCGTGTCCTGGACTTTCTTGGACGCGGTGTCCAAACCTTAATTCTTTGAAAATAATATGTATTTTCAAAAATATTTTTATTTAATAATAAAATCACCTCTTTAGGTAGATACAATAATTCTGTGAACATGAAGGGAGTGTCAAAAACCCATGCCTAACAGAACGCTTACAAGTTATGTCGCACGTGCCCGTATTCAAATAAAGATCCAAATTAAAATACAGTGAGATTCCAGTTTGATCCCGCACGTGACTCATCTAAGACCTTGAAGACTTACAAGCTGACCACCCTGCTTTAAATTTCGCATGCGAAACCCTTTTCTAAAACATTATTTTTTCGTTTAAGCCCCTTCAAAGTGCGATTATTCGCGCTTAGATACATTAAGGTCGTAGCAGGTTTATATTTTGTTCGTGTGTTTGTGGTCGTAGCAGGTTTATATTTTACTCCTTTCTACACAGCATCGTACCGGAACGCTAAGTCACTTGGAGACACGGCTTTGGCGGTAGGGTGATAACTAGCTACGGCCGATGCCTCCCACCAGATCCGACCAGAAATTTAGAAATTATAAAATTCCAACCCCTGCCGGAAATCGAACCTGGGATCTCGCTCTAATAAGACCACAGCGCTTACCACTGCGCCAGGGAGGCCGTCGAAAATTAGAATGCCTTTACGATACAATGAAAACGTACGTCGGCCAGTGTCACTGACTTTAATCCTCTGGAGAGGACACGTTGACAACAAAGCAGGCCGAGGTAGCACCGGGGTCCAGAACCCGACGTGCGAATCTTTTTAGCGTCACTAAGCGGCACTTTGCGAAGTACTAACGGTGACAGTTATGTGACAATACCACAGTTATTATTAGTTTTTTGCCTTCAGTTCCGGTATGCGGTCTTAACTGAGATATATTTAAACGGTATAATAGAGATGGATACTACACAACGAGGTCAAGAAAAAGGAGCCCTTTGTCTACTAGGTAAAATAAAAAGCTTTCAGGCTACTTTACTATCAATAACTGACAAGACAAGACTAATACGCGACCAATACCGACCAAGATAAGACTAAGATAAGACAAAGATATGACCAACACAAAACCAAGACACGACTAAGAGAAGATCAAGACTCAGCTAAAAATAACAAAATAATTGATAATTGATATACTTAGATTAAAGACATACAATTAATAAAATAGGAAGAAAATAAGAAGGTATTGCAAGAAATACTGAAAATAAAAGTCCACTCAAAGCCAGAAAATTCTTTCAAAGTAGATACAATCATCTTAAGTAATAAATCTCGTAAAAGAAAACCAACAATAAGTACATAAATAAGTAGGATTCTGTTTATCAGATGTATTCCCACCCTTTTAATAAATTACTCTTATTTCTTATGCAGACCACACTGGCGTGGACAAATAAAATTGTTTGGTCACAAGATCGCAAAAACACAAAAATGTATGTGATTCGTTTACTTCGCCTTTTTCATTTCCAGTTAAGAAATACGAATATTATGGCGTAATTACTTTAAATAATAAGATACTACTTATATATTTTTATAAGAAAATTAAATCGGGAATATTTTTATTCTTTATTTGTAATAACGAAGATTTTTTTCTCTCATATGAGATCAAACTATTGAAACATATCGATAGGTATGCCAACGACTTATTTTACAAGATAGATAAGTACTGGTTTTCCTATCTCTCTTAGAAAATAAGTAGTTATTCTCTTGTTTATAGGAAAAATAGGTCATGAAAATACGTCAAGGCTGCGTAATTCATTCATTTACGTGGGTGTGGACGGAATTGCTTAATATTGGTATTATTATCTTTATTAATACTCATCATAATAGACTATTCACTCTATTTTTAGACCGAAAGAATGATAGGCAGTTCTACATCATGTTTTATCCTTGTTTTATCGTTCATAATTTGACTTTACTATAGCACAGATATTATGTTAAGTCTAATGGAAAAATGGCTGAATTCACGATCTAATAATAATTTCTGAAACTCGGGCAAAAGCGAAAATAATACATTTAAGGCAAATGCTATCTATCATTTTGAGACGCTGATGAAGTGAAAAATGCGAGTTACGAGAAATAATAAAAAGCCAATTAGCCGTCTTCTGTACAGTCGAGTAAAAATGCGTTACAAACGTCTCCCCTTATTCATTTACATAGAACATAACAGCTTTCAATTTATCCCCGAGCAAGCAATTACGCTATTATTTGGTAGCCCATTAAACTAAAGACCTGTTTACAATACATAAGCAAGTCATTTGCCAACCACCAAATGCGATTAACTTTTGACATTCAAAACACGCTGAGCTATATTTTCCCATACCATAAACGCCCACGCAGCAGTGCGTAGGAGTTAGGGGTATTTTTGTGATATTATACCTAATAGTTCTGTGAAGTTTTGGGAAGACAGTGCGGGGGTGGATAAGGCGTCAGAGAATAACCTTGAAATGCTTAGTTGCTTTTTATTTCAGCATCTTTTAGAGCTAGTCCGCACAGCAAATAAAAATCGCGCGCTTTTTTTTTCAATTCTGTAACACATGCAAATTATTTATAAAAAGGCCCGCACTACGATTTAAAATTCGCGCGGGAATAAATCTGTGATTTGATACTTTCAAGCGGTGCGGTTTTAAATTCGTGCGAATATTTTGTGCGGTATGGAGTTGTATGACGCTCAGCGCATTTGCAGTGCGTGTAGATAAAATTCCGTACTTAAGCGGAAAATAAATCGCGCGAAGCTAGAATAAAAATCGCTGTGCGGGGTAGGCCTCAGGGACCATTCCAGTACGGTGTTGCTTATTTTTACCTTAATTTGTATTTAAAGATAGGTATACTTGATAGTTTCTTTGGCGATATGTATTGAAATTGTTTTACTATGCTGTGAATCTTTTTCTCGCAGTCTGTTTGCCTTGTTGAGACCACGTGGTTTTCCCTTTCCACTGTTGGTGCTAATTGCTATTCTAAGCTCTGTCGTAGCGGTTATTGGTACTTTCGACCTGAATTGCTTTATTGCCATATTCCGTAAATAATATTTTTTATAGGTACATCTTGTGCAGATATAATTCGGGGTTACATTTGCTTACTATTGTTGTTTATTTGTTATTGACAATCAAAAGATCTATAGCGCAGCATAAATAAGAATTTTCTGAGAATACTAATAATATCGTATCTTTCATTCAATTTTTATTGTGCGGGATCATAAAATTCGTCATTGTTATTGATGAAATGTACGCGTTTATGTTTTATTGTTTCATAAAATAATGTTTATTCCAATTATTTGGATTCATCATAATATCCGTTTTAGCAGTTTCGTATCGACATGACTTTTCCATCAGGGTTTGTGTCTTTAGTAATTAATAATGTGCATATAATTGCCCTTCATGTAACATTGAAATTAAAGGTGTAAAATGAACAAAATAATGTAATCCATTGTAAATAGGTATTTGTATATCTTACTAGCTGATTTGACACGGCTTTTCACGGGTGAGCTTAATATCTAAGTGTATTCTTCTTCGTGAAATTAACAAGTCTAAATTAAAAATTTATAATACCCCTGACAAGTGAAGGTTACAGTAACTAAAAAAAAGCTGATAAACCGATTTTCTTGGATGATAGCTAAGAACACTCTCGATCAAGCCAACTTTCAAACAAAAATAAAACTAAACTAAAATCGGTTCATTCGTTTAGGCGCTACGATGCCACAGACAGATACACAGATACACACGTCAAACTTATAACATCCCTCTTTTTGGGTCGGGGGTTAATAAAATAAACGGTTTCATATACAAACGGATTGCGACTTGGTTTTATATTGTTACTCTTTGAAAAAGTAGGCTATCTCACCTTCCAGGTCTTAAAATATGTCCATACAAATATCACGTTGATCCGTTGGACTAACTAACAGAAAAAAATAGTTTCGCATTCATCATATGGGTAGCGATTTAAAAAAGTTTAAAGATACTATAACATTTGAAAGTCAAGAGGAGAGGCACAAAAATATTTTTAAGAAAACCCAGTGGAAATGATTTCCTTGGGATCTGGGTTCAGAGAAAAGTTGAGAATAAAAAGTTTCGAATCAAATAACGTTTTTTGCTAGAACTGTGGAAAAATACAACATCCTACTCGTCTATCACTTAGGTACTCGTACAAACGAAAAGTCAAAGTACTAAAAATATTAAAATACACTCATAGACTAACCGATTTCCGAAGATTTGCATCTGTTTGGAGGCCGTCGCCTGGTAATGAAGCCATTAAAGTGTATTTGCATTTCCAATCATTATAACTTTAAACTTTTAATGTGGATGATAGAGGATAGCGTACTTCGGTCGGCAAATAGTCTTGGATCTTTTATTACGTGTAAATTTTCACAGAAATAACGTTTGAAAACTCATTAGTCAGCTTTATTAATATTTTATTACAATCAACGTATTGTTATTGTGTGCGTAACTAGTCAATTTTAAATGAAGCCTGCCAAGTGCGAGTTGGGCTATCTTACGAGCAATAACATTTTTTTGAATTTGTATGGCCACTTGAAATTTTTATTATATTTGTTGTTATAGCGCCAATAAAAATATGCGAAAATTGCAACTTTCAACCTATTTCGATTCACTACAGGACAGACGGACTGACAGCAGAGACTAGTAATAGATACCATTCAGGTACCTACGAAAGTTCTATGTCCAGCAGTGGACGTCTATCGATAGATAACGACAACCATGGTACTTCCAAAAATATAGGTATCCTGTAAAAATGGTTAAATTGGCAATATATTGACACGGTGGGAGAGACTATGGAGTTCCACCGGGAATCTTAAATACTGTTGATTTAAGTAAGTAAAGCTGCCAGATATCAATTTTTTGGAGCCATCATAGAGACGACTAAAATAATTTTATTAGTTCACGAAAGCCATCATAACTTATATCGCCAAAAAAGCACAATTGTTCTTCCCACGCACATCTTCCACAGTTCCAAAAAATATGAAGAGCGCGGTGTATGACGTAACCATGATTGTGCATAACATTTCACAATAGTACGATTTGTTACATTATTTTCGTCACCCCTAACCTTTGCAAGACAGACAAGCCCACGATCCGTCCCGCCATTTGGAAGGACGCCAGCTCCCAGATCTTCATTCATGATTTCTACTACAGCATTATTTATTTTGTATTGTCGTCTGGTCCTCGAGCTATCGAGTCTATAAACATTTATAAAGATTTCCACTGAAGTGAGACCAATAAGTAAGTAAAAACGTCTTGCCTAAAACGTAAGAAAACTTTTAGCCTTTGTTCAAATAAAGACGCATGTGCTGGTTAGTACACGTACATACAAAGAACTATTACTTCTATGCATCCTCGGTAGATCTTTTTTAGCGCAGTGTATAGAGAAACGTGGGCAAACTGCAATCGCGCTAAGAGAGGAATGGCTGATTTTAAGGAACAGAATCTGGCGTTTGGTAGCAATGGATTCTGTCTGGTTCTCTCAGCGTGTTGGACAGCAAATATGTAGACTAGTACTACTATGGTGACTTGGTCGTTGGATTTTGTTATACCTAAGATGTACTAAGTGTAGACGCACGCGCTCATAGATCTCTCTACTCTCCATACTGAAGAAAATACGGAAGTAAAAACGCCCTTTATGATTATTCTATCTTAAAGTTCTACGTATACAGTTTCAACTTTCTTCATTCTATTTTTTTGTTTCTCTTATGCCAACTTCCGACCTTAACTAAGGCGATATCATGCGCATAGTAAGCGTTGTAGTCCTAATTTGATAAGATTGATCATTAGTTTAATATTATTTCAAGCTCTTATCAAAATAATATGTTATGTAGGCGTATTAGTAGAACTTACAAGTTCATAATTGTCAGAAGTTTATCTGCTAATGACGAATGTGCTACAGCACAGGTTTTGAATATTGAATCTATTATTTATTATAGAACTGATATAAATTATACCTACCTAATTCAAAAAGCAAGCTAAGTAATATTACTAGTGTCCTATTTATGTGTTCCTATAGGGGCAAGCAAACAAATGCCTATTGAGACTTAAAACCATCTGGATTCTGTAAATTAAGTTAAAAAGAGTACATAAGCCACGGATACCAAATGTTTTTCATGGTCTAGGCTGATTGGTCTATTATATCATTGATTTTACTTTAATCTTTGGCATTTATACAGCTCTGCCCACGTTTTTGGATATAGCAAGTAGCCAAACGTCGACGTACCCGAAGGTTTTTCATTCGCCCATTCATAAATTCGTTTTCAGTGTATATCTATAGGTCAACAGATCAATACAGAATATTACGATAATTAAGTTGGCTGCATCAGCTATTTTTATATTTGTCCGACTTGCTATGGAGATATTTGTATAGGTAATGCAGCTAACGGTGGTTTTTTCAGTCTCTAGCTGTTTTATTACATTGTATAGTGTCTTGGTATAGTGTTAGTCAAATGAAAAATATTAGATTGGAAAACAAATATGAGGTTCTCGATTCGTTGATTTTTTATCTTTATTTAAATAAATTATCATTCTTCATAATAATGGATTTTATTAATTTTCTACAACTTTGCAAATGCATCAACTATCTAAAGAAAAGCTTTAAATTCGTTTTTATTCTTTCCTCATTAATTATTTTGAACTGATGTGCCATAGGTTATTAATACAATAAAAACGGAATTTAAGCAGCCTAGGCTAGTCGCACTTTGGATGCGTTGTCGTACGAATTTCACTCGTGCGTAGGTACACGTGGGAAACTAACTACTAAGTATTATACCTACTAACTCGCGTCAGTTTGCGCGCTCCCACTTGGAAGGTTGGTGTTCGTACGCAAGTATTCGTACGGGTAAAATTCGTACGAAAACGCCCAAGCGCAGTTAGTCTAATGTTGTACCAATAGTTGAAAGTAAAAACAATTTCCAATACCGAAAAGCTATTTAATGAAGCAGGTACAATACAGATAGGCGCAGCGCAGACCCAGTTGCTAAATGAAGCGGCCATTGCAGCCTCATCGGCGAATTCAATTTGTGCCGTCGGAATGAAGCTGTTTTCAACTTTTCAATGAAACATTTTGTTCCCTGTCTACGTTTTGTAAATTATCAGACGGAGCATAAAAATGTGTTGTAGGTATATTTTTTAACTGTTTCTTGCTATAACTTATATAGCAACTGTAACAGTATATCAAGTCGAGCCAGTATATTTACATAATAAGTACCTACACCTGGTTTAACAAACGTAAATATCGAGAATCTTGAAAATGGTGTAATGTAAAGGAGGATATATATTCTGTTTTCGGCCACGCGTTAAAGGAACTTTCGTAACCGAAAATAGCGAATTTAAAACTGAATTCTGACACAGAAACTCACAACCACGTACGTAAGGATGTCTGAACTTATTTTTAGTTGTGATTAAATAAAAATATGGCCAAAGTTCTACGCAAGACGGCAAATATATTTACGTAAACTGATACCGTAGCACACCGTAGACGCACTTTGGCTGTTTACGTCGCGTTCCACTTCCTGAGCGCAGTAAACATTTCAGACGGAATGTTATTCCGGGTACAAACAAAGCGATAAAAATTTCCAAAATCGAATCACACGCGCTATTAATTGGCTCGTTGGTGTACCTACGATAATAACCTATGTAAGATACTTCGTACGCTGTTTCTGATAAAGGTTCGAACGTATTGATCACTGCTGCTGATACTGAAATACTGTAATGTGACTGTAACTTACTGTTACTGTCGTAGAGAAGGGATGGGTAGGTACCTACTGTAGGATACTTCGTAAGCCTTTTCTTCTAAGTTGTTTGAACACACAGTTCGCTGCCGCTGCCATTTTTCCAAGATGGCGGCGCGAGCGGCAAAGATACGAGGTGGCAAAATGAAAATTCGGAACGAGCACATCAAAATCTATAAAACCACTAATTTACAAATTTCCCGGAAAATATATATTATATACTCCCGGAAATATATTATATATTTATAATGAAATGACAAGATTGTATTCCTGACTGTGTTATTATATTATTGCATGCCGAAAGGTAGAATCTGGCAGAACCTAACGATAGTAGTTATACTAACCCATATTCGCAATAAAGATGATTTGAATTTGAATTTGAATTTGAAAACTTTCCTGATAAGCCCCTTTTTGAGCACGAAATGACTGGACTGTTTACTAATTGAGTTCTAGTACTAGTAGTACTAGCAGTAGAGTAGTAGTAGTAGTATTGAGTAGTAGTAGTAGTAGTAGTTAGGTGGAAGTGTCTCGTACTCAAAACAAAACACGAAGTTGATAGACACCCCGTTTATTTAGTTACTGTCCACACTTGAGTTACTGAATACATGGATTATTTCACTCGTGTAACCCTAGTGAAGAGTTTATTTAAGCCGGAGTCTCTTCTCCAGTCTTTCTCTGAAGTCCAACCGGCAGGCTAATAACCAGGTCCGAAGTTGGAGCAGATGAGACTAAAGAATTGAGAACTACTTTTTATTAGTTAGTATTCAAAGCGAGCCAAACTACGTTTGTTTGGAGCGCACTATGAATAAACCCCTCTTAATAATAGTAGAAAACAAAGACAAACTATGAACTGGAATGCCTAAATAAATTTAAATATTCATCGAAAAAGTTTCCCGTCAGCTAAGAGATTAATGCATTATCTATTACATTTTTATCGAGCCTCATTATTATTCATTGTTATTTAAATCATTATTAGATTAATGATCGTTTTATTAAGGTATCTAGACGTTTTATGGAATATTTCACTTTTCTGAAGGATTTATTTATAGTATACCTATAGATAAGAAGGCACATTATGTTGTGCATATCATTATGAATTTTATTATTTTTGTCGCAGCACTTTCACTTTATTCAGGCTGATTCTACATAAATAGTTCCGTTTTTCATTTTGTTTAATGCTTTTGAAAAATTCAAATTTTTGAGGAATTTCAGAAATGAGATGGCATTGCTCAACGGGTGGCGAAGTTGGCCAAAGTCTTTAATTCTACATTATTTGATTGCCTCAGGTTAAGGCAGGCTGAGACAGATTCTAGTGGAAAGTGTTTGGCTTATTATGTGGAATGTTCGGTATCAGCGCTGCAGCTTGCTGTAGCATTATGCTGAGTGGGAGACCTATATTTGGTCATATGTGACATTTTTTTTTTTGGTCACATATTGTATCATATCAAAACATGAAATAAAATATTTCATTTCAATATCGAAAGATAGTTAAGTATAATGTGGCATATAAACGCAGAGAAAACTACTGAAACAACTTACGAAATAGATTCATGACATCTCTTATCAGCTTTCACATAAAAATTAACCATCATGTATGTAAGTAAGTAACAGAGGTGATACTAAAGATGCCGTCACATTATCAGGCGATCGGCTTTTAATACCCGTTGAACCAGTTCAATCCAGACGCCGGCCGCGTTAAAATTTTGATGTCACCAATCAATCAATTTTATTTCTTCAACCAAAAGCAAGTTTGGTTTTGGTATGCGTAAACATTGAAATGGAGTTTATTTATTAGCTTTCGCTGTTCTTGTGTACAGTGCCTACCTTGGGAACGAAATACTGTCAATAGGTACCAATTGCTAATTAGAGAAAAAACATGAACGTAAAAAACACAAACTCTTAATTACTTTGAACAAAATGAAAATGTGAATTTTCCATTCAGGAAAAAATATTTTTCGTTTACTAGGTATCTATTTATTTTGTTAGGTTTAGCTTTTTGTGTAGTTCTGCAAAGCAACCATGATTATTTAGTATCAACAGGCGGATCAATTCAATTGGCACTGATTGCAGACTTTAGTCGATTGGTTGATCATAATTCATGCTTAGTTAACCTGGATCAACCGAATTAGTTCGTTCGTTACAGCAAATATTAAGGTGAACAAACAACCTGCAATGAAAATAAGAGTAGTCGTGAAAAATTATATGACAGTGATCAAAAAGGAAGTAGGTACATACTGGTAACTCGAGCCGGCGCCAGTGGAAGCGCATGCAGTCGCTGCGGTTACTTACGATTCGATGCGTTTCATTTTATTGGCTTCTCACATTTACGATTACTGATGAATCACTAATTTAATCGGATATGATTAATAATCATGTCGAATATGTTTCGTGCTAAGATCTATATTATTTTGTTGGCAAAGAAACAAAAACGCGAAAAATCTTAGCAAAATACCTTGCGAGTTTTTGTTGATTCGTTTCTAATTCATTGAGTCGGAAATTATCAATTCTGCATACGAAAATTTTGCTTAGCCCTTAAATAACAGGTCGGTAATATTTTATTTTGTGTCCTTAAGTGGCCTGAAACTGAAGAAGCATGACAGAATAAAATTTGCCCATCAGTATAAGATAATTTATATGTAAGTAACTGATGCCAGCAACCACGTCCGCGTCGATTTAGGGTTTTTAAAAATGCCGTGGGAACTCTTTGTTTTCCCGGAATAAAAAGTAGCCTATATTACTTTCCAGGTCTTTAACCATACCCATGCAAAAATCATGTCGATCGGTTGCCCCGTTGCGATGTGATTGAAAGACAAACCGATAAACCAACAAACAGACACACTTTCGCATTTATAATATGAGGAGAAATTACATTGAGGAACATCAATGAAATTAGTTTTCTTTCGAGAGTTGCATAGATCTCGTTGCAGTCTGGTTGCTCATAACCATACATATCCTGTTAATTTAGTAGTCATCAAACCTCTCGAATGGCTGTTGAGTTTAATTGTAAACGTGATCATAACACTGAATATTATTATTCAACTAAGCAAGTATGTCATATCCACAAATAGGTAAATGCATGTTGTTAAATGACAGCATTTCTATGTCCGGGAGTATAAATTTAACTATGAAATTTAATCAATCGATCATTTGTTTGCTGTAATGTATGTATACTACCACAGAAAATTCTAATCAAATAAACTTTTACAAGTGCTTTTGAATCGTCAAAATAATCTAAGTACCACTGGCTTTAGATATGATTTAATAATTTATCTGAATAATCCTAGTAGACAATTTTTTCGCTTTGCTCGTCATAATTTTTGTTTAATAATGACGACCATGTACCTACTTGGAAACTTAAATCTGACTTGAATAGTTTTCCCGATAGACATAGGTTATAGTTTGGTTATAGTCTATTGTAGGAACAAACTGATTAGTGATTAATTTTTATGTGACGACAGTAGGATTTTATATTAGGTATGTCATACTCATAATTACTTACTTTCAATTTTATGTATTGTATGCATCCAATATGTATTATAAATGCAAAAGTGTGTCTGTCTATCTGCTAGTTTTTCACGACCCATCCGATTAACCAATTTTGACGAAACAGCACAGAGTTAGCTGACATCCTGGGAATTGACATAGGCTACTTTTCATCCTGGAAAATCAAAGAGTTCCTTCGGGGTTTTTAAAAACCTATATCTCCGCGGATGAAATCGTGGCATTCATCTAGTTTTATATAAATACAATCTAAATTCTGTTCCCTATAGGTTAATATGTTATATTTTTTAAATGTTAAAAGTTAAACTCGTCATAAAGATAGATTGTTTAAATGTTTATTTGTAAGTGTATGCTTCATTTTTAAAACAAATAGGTACGAACCTTTTAAACTAACTGTATTCTATCAAGGCAGTGATCTAGTTCAACTGCTCATTATTATTTATTGTGCTCTTTTTGTATTGCGTTATCCATATTAAAACTTTTTGTTTACAATCATCTTTAATGATAGCCTTACAATACTTCCTTAATTCCCAGGCCTTGATTTGTCCAGATGTTCACAACGTTACAATCACAACTTCACACTATGATTACATTACTTGTTTGTAGGTCAGAGTGATTTAAATGAAATAAAATCTGCACTTAATGCAATGGCCTCTCATTACGTTTGAAGTTATTTGAAATCAGCTCATAAAAAAGATCGATATAATATTTTAAGGAAATACGACCAGCAATTGTATTGGCATTGGATTCTTCTAAATAATTTAGTCTAAAAATATGCTATAAATAAACAAAATACATAGATATTAGGTAAGTATTCTACTACAAATAACTACGAAACTACTAAAATATAAGAATACTATAAATAATAACGAATTCAGGATAATCAAAGTGGCAGGTAGGTAAAAGATATTATTAATAAAAGATATTATTAATATAAAAGGTATTGTTTTTAACATACGAGTTCATACTACATAATACATATTACCTATATACACAACACTGTTTCTAGAGCAGAATTACACTTGATCGGATTGGATATGCGACTCATTTTGTTACTTATATAAACAAGCGGCCAAGATGTTAAAGGAGACATGTAGACTTGGCTAAAGCCGGGTATACTCGACTGCTTTCACATATAATGCGTAAAAAATTACTTATCACGAGCCATTTTAACTTTGCATGTC
Organism: Maniola jurtina; assembly: GCF_905333055.1. Classification (NCBI taxonomy): domain Eukaryota; kingdom Metazoa; phylum Arthropoda; class Insecta; order Lepidoptera; family Nymphalidae; genus Maniola; species Maniola jurtina. The sequence continues at coordinate 10,217,385 of NC_060040.1, read as the reverse complement.
AAATATTATTATCATGTCATGACTGTTGACCCATTGAGTTCGTGAAAAAATTTTTGTACGAACTATATCTACACTTAGTTACTACACTAGAGTAATTTCCATAGACATCCGTATTCGGATGAACGATTACTTGTAAATCCGCGATAATAACAAACGCGGCACACTGTCTAGAGTATGCTAAATATATTATTATTATGGTTTGAAGCACAATGAGCTGTTGTTTTTATTGGGCCATCAGTCATACAAACAAAGCATGATATATTGTCGAAACAGTGTCTACTTCTAATTGCTTCGCTTTAAATTATGATACTTAAACGTTCTTTACAGTTTGTGTTGCAGGTGTTTAATATTTTGTTGCTAACCTATTTTATTTAGAATAGCCGTGACAAATATTGAAATTTCAGTTGACAACTTCGTCTTCATTAAGTTTATTAAGTACTAGAGGATGCCCACGACTTCGTCCGCGTGGATTTAGTTTTTTAAAGATCCCGTGGGAACTGTTTAATTTTCCGGGATAAAAAGTAGCCTATGTCCTTCCCCGGAATGTATCCTAAGTCTGTACAAAATTTCATTAAAATCGGTTCAGCGGTTGAGCCGTGAAAGCGTAGCAGACAGACAGACAGACACACTTTCGCATTTATAATATTAGTATGGATATAGAGAAACCCATCTATACAAAAAGAATTCTCCACTTTTGTAGCTCATGATTGAATCCACATCCACGAGATGAAGACGTGATCTTATTTGGAGTGTCCCTCGCCTCTTGAGCGGTCTCGTGAGTTACTCACAAATTAGTCGATACTCTAAATTTTTTAAACTGAACACTTTCAAGTAAAGATTTTATATAAACCTGTGGAGATGATACTGCCATTGGCACTACAAATGGAATGCTATAAGCCTACTTTGTTGTATTAATTTACAAATTGCGAAATTAAATTTGAATTTCGCCGGCAGACTCGTCTACTGCACCTTAAGTGAGGTTACGCAGTAAAGATAAAAGCAAGCAATAAAGATTACATCGCGGGATGGCACAAAGAAAGATTCAACTAGTCTAACAAAAAAATCACTAGGCTCTAGAACTAGGAACCAAATTGGACAAAGTCGAAGGTCAGCAGTACTAGTAGGTGCTTGCTCTTCGGGCAATGATGTTATTAATGGCATTGCTAATTTTATAATTGTGTTTTATTAGCGTAGGCGTCGCATCGATTCCTTCAATAAATACCACAAGTAGTCATTGAGATATAGAACAAATAGAGGCAGGTCTTATACCTACATCGGGTTACCAAAGCGCCCCAACTACTGTTGGTTGGCCACCAACAGGCAACACCTGGTGTTATTGGGTTATCACTGAAAAACATGGAAGTTAAAAAAAACTAAT